>NW_026512882.1:0-63543 GCF_027579735.1 Bombina bombina
CCCTATTGATTCAAGGTATTGTTTCAACTTTGTGTAAAGTCGCAACCCCCAACAACGCAAACTACATAATTAACCTATTAACACCTAAATCGCCAATCCCCAACAACACAAACTACATAATTAACATATTAACATCTAAAACGCCAACCCCCCACATGCAAAAATCAAATTAATCTATTAACATCTAAACCACCAACCCCCCACAACGCAAAGTATTCATCTAATAACTAAGACCCCTAACTTAACACCCCCTAAATTAACCACAATTAAATTACAATTACAAAAAATAAAAAAAGGAATTATCTAAACAAAAACCTAACATTACACAAAATAAAAAATCCTAACATTACAGAAAAATAAAAAATCCTAACATTATAGAAAAATAAAAAAAGCTAAGAATACATTAAAATTAAAAAATCTAAGATCACAAAAAATATAAAAAAGATAACATTACAGAAAAAAACTAACTACATTATCCATTTTTTTTTTATTCCTAATCTAATACCCTCTTAAAAACAAAAAAGCCTCCCAAAAAAAAAAAACAAAACCTAATCTAACAATAAATTACTTAGGGCATTGCCCTAAGTGTAACAGCTCTTTTTCTTTAAAAAAATACAAAGTACCCCCGAACAGTACAGCCCATCACCCACCCAACCACCCAAAATAAAAAAGGACCTAAACTTAAAAAAACCAACTAATTTACCCATTGTGCCTAAAGCGGCATTAATATGGCATTGCCCTTAAAAGGGCAATCATTCTCATTTTACTGCCGATGAAAAAAACAACCCTAGCCTAAAAAAAGTGGTTAATAG
This sequence comes from Bombina bombina, assembly GCF_027579735.1. Classification (NCBI taxonomy): domain Eukaryota; kingdom Metazoa; phylum Chordata; class Amphibia; order Anura; family Bombinatoridae; genus Bombina; species Bombina bombina. The sequence continues at coordinate 813 of NW_026512882.1, forward strand.
TGTAATTAGATACTTGAGTTGTGGGGTTGGTGGTTTAGATGTTAGATATCTTTCGGATTTGCGGTAAGGTGAAAAAGCAGCGTTACAGTGCCAACACTTTTTTGGCCTTCCCGCACGAACGGACTTACATAAAGTTCGTAACACTTTTTTCTATGGGACTTCCATAGCGCCGGTATTACGAGTCTGTCCTGGGATGCCAAAAAGTGAGCGTTACAAGCCCTACCCGTCAAATTCCTAACACATTTAAAGGTTAGTATTTATGAGTTTTACACTACATACGCCGTAGCATAAAACTCATAACTAAGGTGCTAAAAAGTACAACTAACACCCATAAACTACCCTCCCCGCATCGCAAACACTATAATAAAAGATTTTTAACCCCCTAATCTGCCACTCCGGACCATCGCCTCCACTATATAAACATATTAACCCCTAAACCGCTACATTCCTGACTCGCAAACACTAGTTATATATTTTTAACCCCTATCCTCCCACCCCCAATGTCGCCGCAACCTACCTACATTTATGAACCCCTAATCTGCCGTCCCCAACGTCACCGCCACTATATTAAATTTATTAACTCCCTAAATCTCAGTCTAAACCCTAACAGCACCCCTAACTTAAATATAATTTAAATAATCTAAATTAAATTACTATCATAACTAAATTATTCCTATTAAAAAGCTAAATACTTACCTATAGATTAAACCCTAAGCTAGCTACAATATAACTAATAGTTACACTGTATCTAGCTTAGGGTTTATTTTTATTTTACAGGCAAGTTTGTATTTATTTTAACAAGGTAGAATAGTTACTAAATAGTTATTAACTATTTAATAACTACCTAGCTAAAATAAATACAAATTTACCTGTAAAATAAAACCTAACCTATGTTACACTAACACCTAACACTACACTACAATTAAATTACCTACATTAAATACAATTAAATTAATTAAATTAAATTAGCTAAATCACAAAAAAACTACTAAATTACAGAAAATAAAAACAAATTACAGATCTTTAAACTAATTACACCTAATCTAAGAGCCCTATTAAAATAAAAAAGCCCCCCAAAATAAAAAAAAACCCTAGCCTAAACTAAACTACCAATACCCCTGTAAAGTGCATTTGGATGGGCATTGCCCTTAAAAGGGCATTTAGCTCTATTGCTACTCAAAGCCCTAACCTAAAAAATAAACCCACCCAATACACCCTTAAAAAATCCCTAACATTAACCCCCGAAGATCACTTACCGGGAGAAGTCTTCATCCAAGTGCAAGATGTCCTCAACGAAGCCGGCAGAGATGGTTCTCCAGACGGCAGGAAGTCTTCATCCAGACGCATTTTCTAACTTCATCCTTCCGGCGCTGAGGCGGCTCCATCTTCAAGACATCCGGCACGGAGCATCCTCTTCAAACGATGTCTTATTCGGAATGAATATCACTTTAAGTGACGTCATCCAAGATGGCATCCCTTAGATTACGATTGGCTGATAGAATTCTATCAGCCATCGGAATTGGGTAGAAAAAAATCCTATTGGGCTGATGCAATCAGCCAATAGGATTAACTTCAATCCTATTGGCTGATCCAATCAGCCAATAGAATTGATCTTGCAATTCTATTGTCTGATTGGAACAGCCAATAGAATTGCTAGCTCAATCCTATGGCTGATTGCATCAGCCAATAGGATTTTTTCTAGCCTTAATTCCGATTGGCTGATAGAATTCTATTAGCCAATCGAATCTAAGGGACGCCATCTTGGATGACGTCACTTAAAGTGATATTCATTCCGAAGAAGACATCGTTTGAAGAGGATGCTCCGTGCCGGATGTCTTGAAGATGGAGCCGCTCAGCGTCGGAAGGATGAAGTTAGAAAGTGCCGTCTGGATGAAGACTTCTGCCCGTCTGGAGAACCACTTCTGCCGGCTTTCGTTGAGGACATCTTGCCACTTGGATGAAGACTTCTCCCGGTAAGTGAATCTTCGGGGGTTAATGTTGAGGATTTTTTAAGGGTGTATTGGGTGGGTTTATTTTTTAGGGTTAGGGCTTTGGGCAGCAATAGAGCTAAATGCCCTTTTAAGGGCAATGCCCATCCAAATGCCATTTTCAGGGCAATGGGGAGCTTAGGTTTTTTTAGTTCGACTTTTATTTGGGGGGTTGGTTGTGTGTGTGGTGGGTTTTACTATTGGGGGGTGTTGTATGTTTTTTTACAGGTAAGAAGAGCTGTTTTTTTGGGGGGCAATGCTCAGACAAAGAGGCCCTTTTAAGGCTATTGGTAGTTTAGTTTAGGCTAGGGTTTTTTTATTTTGGGGGGGCTTTTTTATTTTGATAGGGCTCTTAGATTAGGTGTAATAGTTTAAAGAGCTGTAATTTGTTTTTTATTTTCTGTAATTTAGTGTTTTTTTTTGTGATTTAGCTATTTAATTTAATTTATTTAATTGTATTAATGTAGGGAATGTGATTTAATGTTAGTGAAGTGTTAGGTGTTAGTGTAACATAGGTTAGGTTTATTTTACAGGTCAATTTGTATTTATTTTAGCTAGGTAGTTATTAAATAGTTAATAACTTTTAATAACTATTCTACCTAGTTAAAATAAATACAAACTTGCCTGTAAAATAAAAATAAAACCTAAGATAGCTACAATGTAACTAATTAGTTATATTGTAGCTAGCTTAGGGTTTAATTTTATAAGTAAGTATTTAGTTTTAAATAGGAATAATTAGTTATTAATAGTAATTTTATTTAGATTTATTTAAATTATATTTAAGTAGGGGGTGTTAGGGTAGGGTTAGACTTAGATTAGGGGTTAATATATTTAATATAGTAGCGACATTGGGGGCGGCAGATTAGGGGATAATAACTGTAGGTAGGTTGCAGCGACATTGGGGGAGGGAGATTAGGCGTTAATAATATATAACTAGTGTTTACCGAGGCGGGAGTGCGGCGGTTGAGGGGTTAATATGTTTATTATAGTGGCGGCGATGTCCGGAGCGGCAGATTAGGGGGTTAAAAATTTATTATAGGTTAATACATTTAATATAGGTGGGAGGCGACATTGGTGGAGGCAGATTAGGGGGTAATAAATGTAGTAGGTTGCGGCGACATTGTGGGCGGGAGATTAGGGTTAATAAATATAATGTAGGTGTCGGCGATGTTGGGGGCGGCAGATTAGGAGTTAATAAGTATAATGTAGGTGTCGGCGATGTCGGGGGCGGCAGATTAGGAGTTAATAAGTGTAAGATTAGGGGTGTTTAGACTTGGGGTTCATGTTAGGGTGTTAGGTGTAAACATACATTTTGTTTCCCCATAGGAATCATTGTTTTGTGAAACATTTTTGTTTCGCAAAATCCATAACTACTGCTCTCAGATGACGGTATGGATCGTGTTGGTATAGGCTGTAATGCAAGCATTTTAAGCCTGAACGCACAACCTGTAATGATGGTGCTATGGAAATCCAGCAAAAAAAGTCATTTTTTTGAGTGTGGAATGGACGTTGTGTTACAGGCTAAAATGCTTGCGGTATAGCTATACCGACATGACTCGTAATATGCGTTACTGGCCATTACTCTGGAATGGCCATTTTTTTCAGCGTTAAAAGCCATACCTCAACACTTGTAATCTAGCCATATATATATATATATATATATATATATATATATATATATATATATATATATATATATATAGTATATATATATACTAATTGTGGGGGATGGTGGCACTCATTTAGAAGGGCTTTGGTGAATTACACCAGAAGTAAATGTGCAAGCGGTCACAAAATATTATAAGAATGCACCATATAAAGTAAGGGTAAATAAAAAAATGAGCAAAAGCCAAAGTATGACACAGGCTGCACCAAAAACAACATACTTTATTTTCAGCTTATAGATGCCCAGTAGAAAATCTTTTTAATCAGAGTGCAACTGTGTAGCTGATACATAGGATACTTGAAAAAACAAAGGTTATCTAAACAGACGTCTGTTATTCTATAACTATAACATAACATAAACCATTATTTCGATGGCCTCTAGTTATCAAGCCGTCAACCTCAAATACGCTGGAATTCCGCAGCGTATTTGTGGCGAGGCTGATTCGCTGTAGTTTATCAAGCACTACAGCCCCGTAAAAGTAGAATATAGTGACGTAAGCTTCGATCCGCCGGACTCAGTCCGACACAGATTGATTCCTACGTCACTCCAGATGTTCCGAACGCAATCGGCACAATCTGACTACTTTTGCTAGTTATCAAAAAACTAGCAGTTACGCTCGCCACTATTCCGGGCCAGCGTACCTTGTTTTCAATCGGCAGCCCTGGACGTGGCGGATCCCATAGGAATCAATGTGAATCTGACCATAGTGAAAGCTCATGTTCGCTGCTGCCCGACATCCCATTGATTCCTATGGGAAGTGTGTACACCTAACACCCTAACATGTACCCCGAGTCTAAACACCCCTAATCTGCCCCCCCTTACACCGCTGCAACTAAATAAATGTATTACCCCCTAAACCGCCGCTCCCGGAGCCCACCGCCACTCTAATAAACTTATTAACCCCTAAACCGCCGCTCCTGGAGACCACCACAACTATAATAAATATATTAACCCCTAAACCGCCGCTCCCGGACCCCCGCCGCAACTATAATAAATATGTTAACCCCTAAACTGCCGTTCCAGGACCCCGCCGCCACCTACATAATACCTATTAACCCCTATTCTGCCCCCCTACACCGCCGCCACCTATAATAAATTTATTAACCCCTATCCTGCCCCCCCTACACCGCCGCCACTATAATAAAATTATTAACCCCTAAACCTAAGTCTAACCCTAACACCCCCCCTAACTTAAATATTAATTAAATACATCTAAATAAATATTATTCTTATTAACTAAATTAATCCTATTTAAAACTAAATACTTACCTTTAAAATAAGCCCTAATACAGTATAGCTGCAATGTAATTAATAATTACATTGTAGCTATTTTAGGATTTATATTTATTTTACAGGTAACTTTGTATTTATTTTAACTAGGTAGAATAGTTATTAAATAGTTTATTCACCTAGCTAAAAGAAATACAAATTTACCTGTAAAATAAATCCTAACCTAAATTACAATTAAACCTAACACTACACTATCATTAAATTATTTAAATTAATTAGCTACAAATACCTACAATTAAATACAATTAAATAAACTAACTAAAGTACAAAACATAAAAAAACTAAGTTACAAAAAATAAAAAAAACTAAGTTACAAAATATAAAAAAATATTACAAGATTTTTAATCTAATTACACCTAATCTAAGCCCCCTAATAAAATAACAAAGCCCCCCAAAATAAAAAAAAATGCCCTACCCTATTCTAAATTACAAAAGTTAACAGCTCTATTACCTTACCAGCCTCAAAAGGTCCTTTTGTGGGGCATGACCCAAAGTAATCAGCTCTTTTGCATGTAAAAAAAAATACAACCCCCCCAACATTAAAACCCACCACCCACATACCCCTACTCTAACCCACCCAAACCCCCCTTAAAAAAACCTAACACTAACCCCCTGAAGATCTCCCTACCTTGAGTCGTCTTCAGCCAGCCGACTACCAATGGAACAGAAGAGGACATCCACAGCGGCCGAAGTCATCATCCAAGGGGCACTGAAGAGGTCTTCCATCCGATAGAAGTCTTCATCCATGTGCGTCTTCAATCTTCATCCATTCGGAGCGGAGCCTTCTTCAAACGAGCCGACGCAGAGCCATCCTCTTCCAACGACACCTACCTGATGAATGGATATTCCTTTAAGTGACGTCATCCAAGATGGCGTCCCTCGAATTCGGATTGGCTGATAGGATTCTATCAGCCAATCGGAATTAAGGTAGGAAAAATCTGATTGGCTGATGCAATCAGCCAATCAGATTGAGCTTGCATTCTATTGGCTGATCGGAACAGCCAATAGAATGCGAGCTCAATCTGATTGGCTGATTGGATCAGCCAATTGGATTGAACTTGAATCTGTGGGATTGATGACGCGTTTCGCCCCTCCCCTCAATGGGCCGTCTTTGGGGCTTTGTCAGATAGCAATTTGGTTCCATCTCTTGGCCTTTATAGCCAGCTTACAACTTGCTAAAGAGGTTGGATTAAAATTCACATTCCCTGCTGTGTAACTTGGCAAACAGTAGGGAGAAAAACGTTACAATAATATCATACTTTTCAGTATGCTTCTGCCTATTAAAAACAAGTATATATATATATACACAATACCAAATGCATGTACATACATATTAGAATAGATGTGCAATCTTAATGAATGAACCATTTAGCAACATTGTAACATTATGTTGCATAATTTTACCTAAGTCTATGTATCATTTCATTGTTGCCAGTGATAGAAAATATCTGTTCATATTTAACTAATATATTACATTCTGTAGTAAATCCCTTTATTATTGGGTGGGAGTTTATATGTAATTTCAAGAAGCTTGCAAATTCTAGCTTCTCATTTAGACCATTTGGTGATAGCGTATTTAGCACATACATCCATTTGGACTCTTTCTGAAGCAAAACCCTATCAATGTTACCTCCCCTCCTCTTGGGTTTAGTCAACTAATTTTGAGTGGGAATGCCTCTTACATACTCACTATGAACCAGGGAGTCTTTTAAACTTAATGCTCTTTTTGCTGTTATTTGAGGGTAATTAGAAATAATACCATCCAAGGAATTGTCTGCTTGCAGAATATGCCAATTCTTTTGTAATATTGTTCTAATCTTATCCCAATGTAATAATTCCACAAAAATAAAGATGTTACTTTTCTGCTCATTGACTAGCAACTAGGTTGCTAGTAATTAAAAATAGGTGTGTTTCCAATTTCTAGCAGTCTAGAGGCAGACTTAACTCTATACTGCTTGAATGTTGGGAAAATATATTATTGTTCTATGCAAACACATTAACATTGTCTTGTTGCTAATGTTGTCCACACATAAACATATTAGAACAGTAAGAATGAATATGACTCTGAAGATTGCTAGCAAGAGAAAAAATACATTGCGCATAATAAATGAAAAATTATAAGATTGTCTGAATTTTGAATTATAAACCTTACCAAGCGTTGGCAAAGGATATGAGTGCAAGTGTTCATGACAGGTAAGATTAATAAGGCAAGTTTGGATGGTACCTTGACAAAGCAGCTGATAGATCTGTGGCAGGTAGCGTGTATCTGGCGTACACGGAAGTGTCAGGCAGCAGCTGAGGATCTGAGGCTGGTTGCGTGTGTCTGGCGAACACGGAAGTGTCAGGCAGCAACTGAGGTGACGTCACCGCCGATCAGCTGGGAGTGAGAGCTGAGCAGCGTCTTCGTGAAGATACTGGATATGCTTAAACAAGATTCTGCTTAGATTCAGAGAGGCTTGACAGAGCAGTATTACCTTCAATACCAAGCAATGAAGGTTATGTGGATGTGCCTTATAAGGGGGAAGGTGAGTAAAAAGGAGGCTAGGAGGAACGGCTGTTAAAGGAACAGAGTATGTTACACCCAATGGCTATTATATCTCGTGATGACCCTAACTGTGTCATCATCCTTTTTAATATTGTTCCAAACAGCATTTCCTGTCTCAAGCTCTTCCTAGTCCGTGTCCAAGCCTTTTTCACCTGCCTATTGGTGTATATATATATATATATATACACCTGTATTCAGTGATATAGCGTGGGTTGTCAGTGCCCAGGGCAAGGCAAGTATTGCGCCCCTAACCCATTAGCACTGACTGAGTCTCTTCCACCAGTACAGTAGGGATTGACTGTAGTACCTCACTGTACCACCTCACTATAGTACCTCACTGTACTACCTCTGTATTGTACCTCACTGTACCACCTCACTATTGTACCCCCAAGCCCCCCCAATTCAGAATTCATCAGTGCTCTGATTATTAAATAGTTGTCACAAAAAAGTATGTGAGCAAAAAAAAATACACATATAAATAAAAAAAGACAAGATAAACCTTGCATGTATAAATATATATTACCATCTTATAGCTATAAATTATGGGAGTCTGCACAATATAGAGTATGGGAGTCTGCACAACATAGAGTTTGGGAGTCTGCACAACATAGAGTTTGAGAGTCTGCACAATATAGAGTTTGGGAGTCTGCACAATATAAAGTACGGGAATCTGCACAATATAGAGTAAGGGAAGCTGCACAATATAGAGTATGGGAGTCTGCACAATATACAGGGAGTGCAGAATTATTAGGCAAGTTGTATTTTTGAGGATTAATTTTATTATTGAACAACAACCATGTTCTCAATGAACCCAAAAAACTCATTAATATCAAAGCTGAATAGTTTTGGAAGTAGTTTTTAGTTTGTTTTTAGTTATAGCTATTTTAGGGGGATATCTGTGTGTGCAGATGACTATTACTGTGCATAATTATTAGGCAACTTAACAAAAAACAAATATATACCCATTTCAATTATTTATTTTTACCAGTGAAACCAATATAACATCTCAACATTCACAAATATACATTTCTGACATTCAAAAACAAAACAAAAACAAATCAGTGACCAATATAGCCACCTTTCTTTGCAAGGACACTCAAAAGCCTGCCATCCATGGATTCTGTCAGTGTTTTGATCTGTTCACCATCAACATTGCGTGCAGCAGCAACCACAGCCTCCCAGACACTGTTCAGAGAGGTGTACTGTTTTCCCTCCTTGTAAATCTCACATTTGATGATGGACCACAGGTTCTCAATGGGGTTCAGATCAGGTGAACAAGGAGGCCATGTCATTAGATTTTCTTCTTTTATACCCTTTCTTGCCAGCCACGCTGTGGAGTACTTGGACGCGTGTGATGGAGCATTGTCCTGCATGAAAATCATGTTTTTCTTGAAGGATGCAGACTTCTTCCTGTACCACTGCTTGAAGAAGGTGTCTTCCAGAAACTGGCAGTAGGACTTGGAGTTGAGCTTGACTCCATCCTCAACCCGAAAAGGCCCCACAAGCTCATCTTTGATGATACCAGCCCAAACCAGTACTCCACCTCCACCTTGCTGGCGTCTGAGTCGGACTGGAGCTCTCTGCCCTTTACCAATCCAGCCACGGGTCCATCCATCTGGCCCATCAAGACTCACCCTCATTTCATCAGTCCATAAAACCTTAGAAAAATCAGTCTTGAGATATTTCTTGGCCCAGTCTTGACGTTTCAGCTTGTGTGTCTTGTTCAGTGGTGGTCGTCTTTCAGCCTTTCTTACCTTGGCCATGTCTCTGAGTATTGCACACCTTGTGCTTTTGGGCACTCCAGTGATGTTGAGCTCTGAAATATGGCCAAACTGGTGGCAAGTGGCATCTTGGCAGCTGCACGCTTGACTTTTCTCAGTTCATGGGCAGTTATTTTGCGCCTTGGTTTTTCCACACGCTTCTTGCGACCCTGTTGACTATTTTGAATGAAAAGCTTGATTGTTCGATGATCACGCTTCAGAAGCTTTGCAATTTTAAGAGTGCTGCATCCCTCTGCAAGATATCTCACTATTTTTGACTTTTCTGAGCCTGTCAAGTCCTTCTTTTGACCCATTTTGCCAAAGGAAAGGAAGTTGCCTAATAATTATGCACACCTGATATAGGGTGTTGATGTCATTAGACCACACCCCTTCTCATTACAGAGATGCACATCACCTAATATGCTTAATTGGTAGTAGGCTTTCGAGCCTATACAGCTTGGAGTAAGACAACATGCATAAAGAGGATGATGTGGTCAAAATACTTATTTGCCTAATAATTCTGCACTCCCTGTAGAGTATGGGAGCATGCACACTATAGAGTATGGGAGCCTGCACAATATAGAGTTTAGGAGTCTGTACAATATAGAGTTTAGGAGTCTGCGCAATATACAGTTTGGAAGTCTGCACAATATAGACTATAAGAGTCTGCACAATATAAAGTTTAGGAGTCTGCACAATATAGAGTATAGGAGTCTGCACAATATAGAGTTTGGGAGTCTGCACAATATAGAGTTTGGGAATCTGCACAATATAGAGTTTGGGAGTCTGTACAATATAGAGTTTGGGAGTCTGCACAATATAGAGTTTAGGAGTCTGCACAATATAAAGTTTCGAAGTCTGCACAATATAGATTTTAGGATTCTGTATAATATAGTTTTTGGGAGTCTGCACAATATAGAGTTTAGGGGTCTGCAGAATATAGAGTTTGGAAGTCTGCACAATATAAAGTTTGGGAGTCTATACAATATAGAGTTTGGGAGTCTGCACAATATAGAGTTTGGGAGTCTGCACAATATAGAGTTTGGAAGTCTACACAATATAGTGTTTGGGAGTCTGCACAATATAGAGTTTTGGAGTCAGTACAATATAGAGTTTAGGAGTCTGCACAATATATAGTTTTGGGAGTCTACACAATATAAAGTATGGAAGTCTGCACAATATAAAGTTTGGGAGTCTGCACAATTTAAAGTATAGGAGTCTGTACAGTATAAAGTTTGGGAGTCTGCACAATATAAAGTATGGAAGTCTGCACAATATAAAGTTTGGGAGTCTGCACAATATAAAGTATGGGAGTCTGCACAACTCACCTATATCAGGTCTGCTGCTATGTCTCACACTGCACTATAGCTCGGAAAGCGGGAGAAAAGTCTAGATGAGGAGAACGCAGTAACTATTTACATTGAGCCTATAATGGAACAGTGACACCTAGAGGTAGAAATTAAAAGTGCAGGCACAAACCACCAGGGATGATCACTTCCTCCTGGCGCTGCATGTGAGACACTCATTGAGAGCGGGTGGTGGAGACTGGAGAACGCACCTCATGATAAGGAGATAGCTCTTTAATTTTGCGCCCCTAAGAATTATGCGCCCCGGGCAAAACCGCCCCCCGTGCTCCCCCCATGCTACAAAAAACCGCTGCCTGTATTTATTCATATGCTGTAAGAATAGAGAAGCCATTGCTCATGGGGAATTGGTGAGATTCCTCAGGAATGCTGCCAGAAGCTAGTGGTCTGGCTACACATCTCGTTTGCAGCAGGTCATAACAGCAAAAGTGTGCTCTACTAAGTACTAAAGATGCTTGCCATGAAGGAGTTGTATAAATTTGAGACTGCAGAATTCAGTAAAAGTTGCAGTTTCAGTTGAATTTGGGGAAACCACTTGAAGCATGTCGTTGTGTTGAGCTATTTCAATTGCTTTTGTTTGATTTGTTCATTGCAAACAGCTGAAAGTCTGTAAATTTTGACAATAAACCTGATTTGCAATGGGGGGTTAAACAATTTTGATTACAACTGTTAGATATATATATATATATATATATATATATATATATAATCTTAGAAATGTATATGTAAAAATAAAAATAACATTTTCTTCTTTGTGCATACATTTGAATCTAAAATATGACTAACTATCTTTGGGTTTAAGTGCAGTTGGTATAATGCGTGTTGCGTTAGCGTGTGATCAATAAGTGTTAGGTTGTTTTATTTAACAGCGTGCTCTATTAACCCCTTAATGACAACTGACGTACCAGGTACGTCATGCATTAACAAGCAGTTAATGACAATGGATGGTACCTGGTACGTCAGTTGTCAAACAGAGTGCTGGAAGCGATCACAAATGCTTCCAGCAGCTCTGAGGGTATTGCAGTGATGCCTCGATATGGAGGCATCCTGCAATACCACTTTACAAGCCTCCGATGCAGAGAGAGCCACTCTGTGGCCCTCTCTGCACCGGTAGCAATAATGCCAGTGTCCGCCGGGTGCACGATGCGCCGTTGCGCGTTGGCGCGTGCACGATGCACGAGTGTGCATGTGAGCGTGCATGTGCGGTGTGCACGGGCGCGCGTGCACGTGCGCGCAGCGTGCACGTGCACCCATTAGCCACACTGACACCAATGAATGAGGGCAGAAAGGGGGAAAAAAAGGGATTTTTTTTTAAAAAAAAATATTAAAGGATCTGGGAGGGGGGGTGGGGGTATTGTGGGGGGCTGCTACACTACAGAAATAGTTTTTTTAAATAAAAAATAAAATAAAAATACTTTTTGGGGGTTTTTTGGGGCCAAACTGGGGTACTGGCAGACAGCTGGCCAGTACCCAAGATGGCGGTAATTAGGTAGGGGAGAGGGGTTAGAGAGCTGGAGGGGAATCAGGGAGGTTGGGGCTAAGGCAGGGGGTCCATCCAGCTAAAATACTTTATTATTTTTATTTAAAAAAAAACAAAAAACCTCTTTTATTTAGTACTGGCAGACTTTCTGCCAGTACTTAAGATGGCGGGAACAATTGTGGGGTGGGGGAGGGAAGACAGCTGTTTGGGAGGGATCAGGGGGTGGGATGTGTCAGGTGGGAGGCTGATCTCTAAAATTAACCCTGCAAGCTCCCTACAAGCTACCTAATTTAAACCCCTTCACTGCTGGGCATAATTAACGTGTGGTGCGCAGTAGCATTTAGCGGCCTTCTAATTACCAAAAAGCAACGCCAAAGCATATATGTCTGCTATTTCTGACAAAGGGATCCCAGAGAAGCTTTTACAACAATTTCTGCCATAATTGCACAAGCTGTTTGTAAATAATTTCAGTGAGAAAACCTAAAATTGTGAAAAATGTTTTTTTTTTTTTTATTTGCTCGCATTTAGCGGTGAAATGGTGGCATAAAATATACCAAAATGGGCCTAGATCAATACTTGGGGTTGTCTACTACACTACACTAAAGCTAAAATTAACCCTACAAGCTCCCTACAAGCTCCCTAATTAACCCCTTCACTCCTGGGCATAAAACACGTGTTGGTGCGCAGCGGCATTTAGCGGCCTTCTAATTACCAAAAGCAACCCCAAAGGCCATATAAGTCTGCTATTTCTGAAAAAAGGGGATCCCAGAAAAGCATTTAACAACCATTTGTGCCATAATTGCAGAAGCTGTTTGTAAATAATTTCAGTGGGAAAACCTAAAGTTTGTGACAAATTTTATGAAAAAGTGAAACTTTTTTTTTTATCGCATTTGGCGGTGAAATGGTGGCATGAAATATACCCAAAATGGGCCTAGATCAATACTTTGGGTTGTCTTCTAAAAAAAAATATATACATGTCAAGGGATATTCAGGTATTCCTGACAGATATCAGGGTTCCAATGTAACTAGCGCTAATTTTGAAAAAAAGGGGTTTGGAAATAGCGAAGTGCTACTTGTATTTATTGCCCCATAACTTGCAAAAAAAGCAAAGAACATGTAAACATTGGGTATTTCTAAACTCAGGACAAAATTTAGAAACTATTTAGCATGGGTGTTTTTTGGTGGTTGTAGATGTGTAACAGATTTTGGGGGTCAAAGTTAGAAAAAGTGTGTTTTTTTCCATTTTTTCCTCATATTTTATTATTTTTTTTTAGTAAATTATAAGATATGAGTGAAATAATGGTATCTTTAGAAAGTCCATTTCATGGCGAGAAAAACAGTATATAATATGTGTGGGTACAGTAAATGAGTAAGAGGAAAATTACAGCTAAACACAAACACTGCAGAAATGTAAAAATAGCCATTGTCATTAAGGGTAAGAAAATTGAAAAATGGTCCGGTCATTAAGGGGTTAAAGTCTATGGGGTACATTTATCATTGTGCAGACAGGACATGATACACTATAACGAATAGTGGTGCAATACCGCCCCCTGCAGATTCACGGCCAATTGACCACTAGCAGGGGGTGTCAATCAACCCGATCGTATTCGATCAGGCTGATTGCTGTCCGCAACCTCAGAGGTACCAGACCGAGTTAAGGTGCAGCGGTCTCAGGTCCACTGCCTTTCTTAACGCTAAGTGGAGTGCAAATATCGACTTATGTGGAAATTCCTAACCTGCTGAATTGCTAAACCAGCTGATATGATAAGTAAACATAGTCCAATGATTTTAACATATACAAATTTATACTGGCTATAATTACAAAAAATAATAATAGCGCATCTGAAAGGGTGCACAAGTGTATCCCTATATTTCTATATATACCTCAGAAGGCACTTTCTGCTACCTTATTTGATTCGAAATACAGGATTTTATTATCAGGTGTTGCAGGCAGTAAAAACATACATTTCATTGTTTCACCTACAACTATTTGTTGTTATGATTTTGTAAAAAAAAAAGTACAAAAGCCACTTAAAAAGTACTGCACTTTCAGATTTATAGTGACCAGATAGAGTGAGTTAAACTGTCAAAATTTTAACCAATTAAAGGACATGACACACAGATTTTTTTTCTTCATGATTCAGAGCTATTCAATTTTAAATAACTTTCCAATTTATTTCTTTTATCTAATTTTTTAGTTCCTTTGTATCCTTTGTTAAAAAGGATACCTAAGTAGGCTCAGAAGCTGCTGATTGGTGGCTGCACATATAAGCCTCTTGTCATTGGCTTCCAGCTATCTCCTAGTAGTGCATTGTTCAGGGGGTCAAGTCCTACCAAAAAAAGTGTAGGAACTCACTAAGACTTCTACCCCCTCACAATTAATATTGTTTTATACATACATTCATGCATACACAAACACACATACACACGCTGTATTTATATGTTTATAATCTATACACTTTGGTTATGAAAGCAAATGAAAACCAATGAAGGGTGAATGGTTGCCTTTGGGCCTGAGACTCCTCCTCTGTAAACAGAGTCTCACCCACTTAAGGTGCAACAGTCCTATTTCTGCTGAGGGGAGCTAAATAACCCCAGAGCAAGCCCACACAGAAATGTAAGCACCATATCTTCCACACTGTGCAGGGTGGATCATACAGCAGACTGCTGACAGGCTTACATTTAATGTATTGTAGGAAGTGCTACTGTCCCATTACTAGAGGATCTCACTATCCCTCTACCAGACTGTACTCAGCTCCTCCCACCACCAGCAGCAGTGTTTACTGAAGTGTTCCTGTTCTCAGTCCCTCCCCCTTCAAAAATAGTGCAAGAACTCCGTTCCCATGCATTCCCGCCCGACTTGACCCCTATCGTTGTTTTTCTTTTAACAAATAATACCAACAGAATTAAACAAATTAGATAACAAAGTTAATTGGAAAGTTGTTTCTTTGCTCTATCTGAATGACAAAGGAAGGATTTTAGGTTTCACGTTCCATTCCATTTCCAAGTTTGTAAGGCTTTTAAGAAAGGCAATTTACATGGAAAGGGTTAAACACATAGAAAACGGGGGTTAAACTTATAGAAAAGGTGGAACCAGCCACCAAGCCAATTGGAACCAGCAACCCTGCCAATAACTTTTATGAGTTAAACCCATAGAGTTCCACGGTCAGCCAGTGCAATAATTACATGTTCCAATGAATTAGACCATGTAATTTTTGTACTACAATGTCTCTTTAAGAAATTCTGCCAGTTCAGTTAATAAAGCATAAAAAACATCTAAACATTGAAATCTGCATGCCAAAAAAAGGTTTATAAATATGGCTTTTTGGAGCTCTGCTCAAAAACAAATTTGATACATAGATGCGCATAGAAATACTATTTTCATGCATCACTTAGAACCTTAAAAAAAACCT
Source organism: Bombina bombina (assembly GCF_027579735.1). Lineage (NCBI taxonomy): Eukaryota > Metazoa > Chordata > Amphibia > Anura > Bombinatoridae > Bombina > Bombina bombina. The sequence goes on from NW_026512882.1 coordinate 16,319, forward strand.
TTTCATATTATATATAGGCTCCATTGAGACTGATGGTGTTAAAAATTAGTTAGGCTGCATCCAAATCACAGAGAGTTCACAAATGCTTTTATTAGACCCAAATAAAAATATACATAGACATGGCTATAAATCTGCGTTCCAGACCATATAAATCTTAATGTTATAACAGTGTTAGAGGCTGCCTCTAAAGACATTCTCTTTGAAATGCCATATGAAACATCTGCATATAATTTGTATTTTTGACCAATAAAAAAATATCACTGTCTGGAAATGCAACAAAGCAAAATGCACAATTATAGTCGAGCTAACTTTACAAAAGAACTAGTTTAGTATCTTTTGATTGATGTGCACCTCACAGTTTGGCTAAACCACACATGATTTAATATATCTAAATAGAAATCTGTGGATATCTCAACAACATAATTTGGATTGTCTCAGAGTTAAATTTTTATTATTAATAATAAGAATAATAATAAAAAATAATAGTGGTGATAAAAGGTCTGGTGCTTATCAAAGTTGGAAACCGTCTTATCAAATCTACTTAAAAGGATATGGAAAGCAAATTAAAATGTTCATAATTCAAGGAGATTGTACATTTTTTTTTAAAAAACATTAAAATTTACTTCTATTGTCAAATGTATATGCTCGGTTCCCTTTTAAACAAACGTAATCACTTCATAGCATCATCAACTAAAAAAAGCATAATATTGTAATGTCAACATGTTTGTTCAATTTGCAAAAAAATTATATGGATGCTATAAAACTGGCCTTTAAACGTACACATTTCATTAAAGGGATAGCCTACTCCAAAACTGTTATTTAAAAAGATAGATAATCCCTTTATTAGTCATTCCCCAGTTTTGCATTACTAACACTGTTATATTAATATGCTCTTTACCTCTGTTATTACCTTGTATATAAGCCTCTGCAGACTTCCCTCTTATCTCAGTTCTTATGACAAACATGCATTTTAGCCAATCAGTGCTAACGCATAAATAACTCCACGGGAGTGAGCACGTTATCTATATGACACACATGAACTAGTGCTGTCTAACTGTAAAGAACTGTCAAAATGTGCTGAGATAAGAGGCAGCCTTCAAGGGCTTAGAAATTAGCATATGATCCTACCTAGGTTTAGCTTTCAACAAAGAATACAGAGAGAACAACGCAAATTTGATAATAAAGTGAATCATGAAAGTTTCATTTTGGCTTGACTGTTCCTTTAACTAATCCCTTTTTTTTTTAAACCAATCTGATTGTATACTTAGTAAATTATAGTGATGTTAAATTTTCCCTTTTATGTAAACAGATCCGGAATGTTAGTGATATTTTATATGGAGTTTAATTAATCAGTTGTAATGAAGATGCGCTATAACGTACTTTTTAATGTAGATATAATATTCAAATAGCCCGCGCTCTGGCCATCAACTTCAAACCTCATTTTTTTTCTGAGCTAACGGTTTGAACTGTTCTCCAATTAGCACTCTAGCTGCAACAAAAGTGCCGTATGGCTAGAGCGCTGATTGGAGAACATCTTCATTACTCAAATATGTGAGTAAGTAGAGCGCTGGATAGAGAATTCCAAACCTCTCACTATGAGAAAGATCCTTCAATCTATTCTAAAGTTATTTATGTGATAAAGTGAGGGCGCTAGCGATAGCCAAAGGAAATAGGTGTAGAAGTCTGTTTATATAAATTTCAAAGAAAGGATAATACAATAAACATATTATAAAAAATTCTGAAGTTGTGAATATCTCTTGATTCCAGTTATAAGTGTAAGATCTTAAAAAATATATGTGAAAATAAAGTGGTGTGAAATTGATATTGATTACAGATATTTCTGTTTGTTTTGGTGTGTATATAATTAAATAAAGATGTGCCCTAATTTAGCTATCCTTGATTAATGAAAAAATCTTTTTTAGGAAATAATATATTTATTGATATAAAGTGTGATATGCAAAAAGATGTTGATTATACTGGTAAAATTACCTACAGAACACCTACTAAGTGCAATTTATAAAGTGCATTAAGCAAAAGGAGGATTTATATCCTCCTAAATTGACCTTCAGAACATCTATGAAAAAAGTCCAATATTGTAATAAAGGGTATTTTATTTAAAATACAACAGAAAAAATAAAAAATTCCAATATTTTAAAATCTAATGGGACATACGGGACGTCTCCCAGTAAAAAAATTCACATGCCTTATAAATTTATCAATATATAAACTGTTTCCTATATATAAACTTTGCAGATGTAACGATGCTGTCAAACACAAATGAAATATATCTCAAAGATCCTCGTGTTGAAATTATAAGCTGCTTCCACCTTAAACAAGTTTAGACTAACAGAGGAGTACTTTTTGATACTTTGTAAAACACCGCTTTTAAGTGTGATATACGCAGTGATATTTAGACTTATGAACACATTTTTAGCATAGTCTCTTTCCGTAATGTATCAACAGTTATTTTTTGAAAGTTCGGTTCCCAATGTGAGTAACTGCCCTTAGTGCTGTGCACGCAGTTATTGTAAATTTTATGTATTTACACTTAGCGTAGTGAATAGTCTTTGGGGTATACCGTAAATGTAAAGTTACCTGTTACTTGAGAGTTACTCGCCCACACACACACACACGGTTTGAGGTCTTTTTTTGGTAATAATATTTTTTGCTCAGGGAGTAACCTGGATTTTTTTAATAGCATTTCCAAAGTAAATGTTTAACAGGGCTTGCAAAACAATTGCATACACACATACACAGGCACACACACACATAAAAAAAAACAGAAACACACATACATAATTACAGACACATACACACTGTCACGTGCGCACGTGCACATCCACACACACAAACACATCTATCTATATATATATAGATAGATATAGATGTATATACACGCACACACACAAACACATCTATATCTATCTATCTATCTATCTATCTATCTATCTATCTATCTATCTATCTATATATCTATCTATATATATATACACACACACACACACACACAGACATATATATATATATATATATATATATTGCTGCAATATATTTAAAAAACAATCACAGATTTCTTGAAACAATACTTCCCAAAACACAATACTGAGTGCTGAAAGCCAAGAGAACTAAAGGCGACAGCTAGCTCAATAAATAGGAGGTTCAGAGTTACCTCTAAACTGTAAGCTCCATGGGTACTCTCTTGTTATACCCCCTTAAATTTAAGCTCTTTTACCTGTATAATACTTCTAAAATAACTGTAATAAATATAGCCACAAAAAAATGTGCTGCCCCCCTCCAATCTGCTGCCCTAGGCCTGTGCCTTGTTTGCCTAGGCCAAAATACGCCCCTGACGTGATATATATATATTTTGTAGCTATAGCTCCAAAAACTGTATTTATTATCACATTTCTTTAAAGGGACAGTTTACTTGAAAATGTTTAAAAAGATAGATAATCCCTTTATTACCTGTACCCCAGTTTTGCATACATAACACAGTTATATTAATATAGTTTTTACCTCTGTGATTACCTTGTGTTAGGGGTAATGTGAACCTGAAACACCTAACACCTTGTCTCTAAGGGGCCCATTTATCAAACTCCATGTTTCTGGCTAGCCTTCAGACTTGCCAGAAACACCAGTTATGAAGCGGCAGTCTAAAGACCGCTGCTCCATAACCTGTCCGCCTGCTCTGAGGAGGCGGACAGAGATTGCGTGAAATAAACCTGATCGAATACGATCGGGTTGATTGACACCCCCTGCTGGCGGCCGATTGGCTGCGAATCTGCAGGGGGCGGCTTGCATCAGCAGTTCACAAGAGCTGCTGGTGCAATGCTGAATGCGGAGAGCGTATTGCTCTCCGCATTCAGCGATGTCTGTCGGACATGATTCGCTGATCGGATCATGTCGGATAGACATTTCATAAATAGGCCCCTAAGCCTCTGCAGACTGCCTGTCCTCTTATTTCAGTTCTTTTGACAGACTTGCATTTTAGCCAATCAGTGCTAACTCTTAAATAAGTCAATGGGACTGAGCACAATGTTATGTATATGCTACACATGAACTAGCGCTGTCTATCTGTGAATAACTGTTAAAATGCACTGAGATAAGAGATGGCCTTCAAGAGATTAGAAATTAGCATATGAACCTACCTAGGTTTAGCTTTCAAATACAAAGAATAAAAGGAAATTTGATGATAAAAGTAAATTGGAAAGTTGTTTAAATTTGCATGCTCTATCTGAATCATGAAAGTTTAATTTTGACTAGACTGTCCCTTTAAGCATGTCTGCTCAGTTACTCTCTGTCTTAAAGGGATAATAACATTTAAATAAACGATAAGACATAACGATGTATGAAAAGCAAAATGTAGCCTGAGCATAATATGTAGATACGTGTATATATTTTTTAAACATGGTTATTAGTTGTTTAAAGTGCCTTTATAGTCAACATGATCTAATTTGCTAGAGCTAGTCTTGCTCACGCAGTTAACGTGCTTCTAATAATCTTCCCTGATATTAATATAGTTGCTTCTATGTTTTCTAAAGATAAATGGCTAGATTACAAGTAGCAAATATTTGATAGCACAGGGTAAGTTATGTTTTGTGCAACCTTGCGCACAGAATAACTCACCATCTGCTGTTACAAGTGTATGGGTTTTTTTTTAACTAGAGCATTTTAATCCACCAATCTTATACTTTTAATTGATAGCGTAGGGAGCACTATAAATGCACTTATTGCACTTATATTACAAGAAGGGAGTTAAAGGGACATAAAACCCAAAGCAGCAATGCACTAATGGTAGCTAGCTGCTGATTGGTGGCTGCACATAAAATGTCTCTTGTCATTGGTTCACCAGATGTGTTTAGCTAGCTTCCTGTAGTGCATTGCTGCTCCTACAACAAAAGATTCCAAAAGAATGTAACAAATTTGATAATAGAAGTACATTGGAAAGTTGTTTAAAATTGTATCCTCTATCTGAATCATGAAGGAAATATGTAGGCTGTCATGTTCCTTCAAGTGTTGCATCTGAAATACCATTTTGAAGAATGGATGCAAATCATTATTAAAAGTATAGCTCGAAACTACATGAAAAACGACTCTACTTCAACACCATCGACTCAGTGCTTGAATGATATCCAATATGACATTTACATACCCATAAAAGTTTATTATATAAGAAATGTAGTGAACCCACACTAGACTATCTCCCAAGCACGCCATAGATTATCTCCCAAGCACGCCATAGACTATCTCCCAAGCACGCCATAGACTATCTCCCAAGCACGCCATAGACTATCTCCCAAGCACGCCATAGACTATCTCCCAAGCACGCCATAGACTCTCTCCCAAGCACGCCATAGATTATCTCCCAAGCACGCCATAGACTATCTCCCAAGCACGCCATAGACTATCTCCCAAGCACGCCATAGACTATCTCCCAAGCACGCCATAGACTATCTCCCAAGCGCCAAAAATAACTTTGTATGAGCATAAAATTAGAATTGCTATTGATTTGCTCTCGAGTGAAGTTAGCACACAATAACTCTAATATTTCTGCTCTAAATTTGTGATCTAGATTGAATTAATTCATTTTGGGTCCCATAGTAGAATAATCTCTTGATAAGGTGCAGTATAGCATAGTGTTACACTGAACCGTTAATGGCTGCAACTTTTCATCTGAGGGGCCAATATATTAAGCAGATTCAGTGACCTGGGATGGGATGGAGCTGGTGTGAATTTGAGACGGAGTAATCGATGGAGTAATGGCGAGACATTGTCAGTCAAGATTGTTAAAGGGTGGGGGCTAAATTGGTCTGGTTGGGTTTATATATTGATATATATATATATAAATATATATATATATATATATATATATATATATATATATATATATATATATATATATATATATATATATTTAGATATCTATATCTATATCTATATATATATGCAAAAGTTTAGGCACCCCTGACAATTTCCATGATTTTCATTTATAAATAATTGGGTGTTTGGATCAGCAATTTCATTTTGATCTATCAAATAACTGAAGGACACAGTAATATTTCAGTAGTGAAATGAGGTTTATTGGATTAACAGAAAATGTGCAATATGCATCAAAACGAAATTAGACAGGTGCATAAATTTGGGCACCCCAACAGAAATATCGTAATAATATTTAGTAGAGCCTCCTTTAGCAGAAATAACAGCCTCTAGACGCTTCCTATAGCCTGTATGAGTGTCTGGATGAAGGTATTTTGGACCATTCCTTGCAAAATATCTCCAGTTTAGTTTTGATGGTTCCCGAACATGGACAGCCCGTTTCAAATCACCCCACAGATTTTCAATGATATTCAGGTCTGGGGACTGGGATTGCCATTCCAGAACATTGTACATGTTCCGCTGCATAAATGCCAGAGTAGATTTTGAACAGTGTTTTGGGTAACTTCAACTTTATGACTGATTCTTCAACATTATTCTCAAGTATCTGCTGATATTGAGTGGAATCCATGTGACCCTCAACCGTAACAAGACTCCCAGTACCGGCACTGGCCACACAGCCCCACAGCATGATGGAACATCCACCAAATTTTACTGTGGCTAGCAAGTGTTTGTCTTGGAACGCTGTGTTCTTTTGCCGCCATGCATAATGCCCCTTGTTATGACCAAATAACTCAATCTTTGTTTCATCGGTCCACAGCACCTTCTTCCAAAATGAAGCTGGCTTGTCCAAATGTGCGTTTGCATACCTCAAGCTACTCTGTTTGTGGCGTGTGTGCAAAAATGGCTTCTTCTGCATCACTCTCCCATACGCTGAATTGTTGAATGATTCACAGTGACACCATCTGCAGCAAGATTATGTTGTAGGTCTTTGGAGGTGGTCTGTGGGCTGTTTTTGACCATTCTCACCATCCTTTGCCTTTGCCTCTCCAATATTTTACTTCTGGCCTTAACAAGAACTGTGCCTGTGCCTTAACAAGAACTGTTCCTCACAGTGGACACTAACAGCTTGAATCTGTGCGATAGCTTTTTGTAGCCTTCCCCTAAACCATAATGTTAAACAATATTTGTTTTCAGGTCATTGGAGAGTTGTTTTGAGGCCCCCATATTGCCACTCTTCAGAGGAGAGTCAAAGAGAACAACAACTTGCAATTGGCCACCTTAAATACCTTTTCTCATGAATGGATGCACCTGTCTATGATGTTCAAGTCTTAATGGGCTCACCAAACCAGTTACAGGTATTCAAATCAACAAAATGACAAGGATGCCCAAATTTATGCACCTGTCTAATTTTGTTTTGATGCATATTGCACATTTTCTGTTAATCCAATAAACCTCATTTCACTACTGAAATATTACTGTGTCCTAACACCCAATTATTTATAAATGAAAATCATGTAAATTGTCAGGGGTGCCTAAACTTTTGCATAGGACTGTATATATAGGCCTAGCACTCTCTGTGATCCTTAGTGAACCAGGGTGCACAACAAATTCCAAAATAGATATCTGCAAAGAAGGCACTATCTCAAATATAGAGTGACATCTACTACACCATTTATAGTGTACCTACTCCACTGCCCGTGTAGCCTCTTTTATGTAGGAAAAACAAGTGACGATCTCAGAACTAGAATGGCCAACCATTGTAGTGCCATACGCCAAGCATTGAAGAATGGAGAATTTGACCAGCCGGTGGCATGCCACTTTCAACAATGTGGCCATAATGTGGCAAACCTTCAGTATTTCATCCTTGACCATGTTCCTATCCTAAAGAGAGGAGGTGACAGGAATAGAATACTCCCGCCAAAAGAAGAAAGGTGGACTTTTGAACTTGAGACACTAATCCCAAAAGGTTTAAATATTAAGCTTGAATGTCATAGCTTTTTATGACCCAGCCCTTTAAATATAAATTACAATATGACCAACTATAGTGGTCCGCAGAAAGGACTACAATGGAATAGACCTCATAATGTCCCAGTAATATCTTCTCTTTCTTGGTTCTTTTCCCTTCTATGTATTTAATGCTCCCTTATAGGGTCTTCCTCATTTAGTTTTTGCCTACATATGTGCTCTATTTCCTTTTCTTTTCTTTCTTTCTGTCTTTTTCCTTTTCTTTTGTCTGTGAATTCTTATAGCTGCACCAACTTAGGGATCACACCAAAGTATGTAATGCAGTCGGTTGGTTAGACGGCAGCTTAGAGTGTCATACCATAGCAATCAGTGTAAAACTAATTTGCCAATACTATGATTAATAGGTTTTGCATCGACTGTTGAAAGCTAGATTCATAGTAAGGGTTTTGTTGTTTTAGTCAGATAGGGGAATGATATTTCCCAGGTTCTGTTGTTTTTGTTTATTCGCGTTCTTTTGTTAGTTGTATATTTGTATATATTTTAGATTTACACAACTTGTTGCTAAGCAACGGGCGCCAACTGATGACGTATATATATATATATATATATATATATATATATACCTGGGCTTGTCCTATTTGTCCAGATGCGGTAACTAACCTTTCCATTTTTGCTTTTAAATCTTAGCTGAGAGCTTGTAAGTGAGTGCTGGGTTTTCTCTGTGTGTTGTATTAATTTGTTTTGTAATTTTCCCTATGGTTCTTGCACCCAGACCTGTCTGGGGTTAACTGCCTGTGGCTCTGGGGACAGCACAGCTTCCTGTGAGTGCCAGTGGCACCCAGGGCTGAGCATGTTGCAGGATCATGGGATGTTTACCCGGTCCGGTATGAGAGTGCAGCTCCCTTCCGTGTTTTGTATATGGCTAGGGTGATTACATATGCCTGTGCACCCTTCCCTTGTTCCCAGTTTGTTTGGATTTGAAAGCTTGCATTGTGTGGCTGTTTTAGGGTCCCATGTATTGGAAAGGACCTTGACGAAGTACCTGGGCTTGTCCCATTTGGCCAGATGCGGTAACTAACCTTTCCATTTTTGCTTTTAAATCTTAGCTGAGAGCTTGTAAGTGAGTGCTGGGTTTTTTCTGTGTGTTGTATTAATTTGTTTTGTAATTTTCCCTATGGTTCTTGCACCCAAACCTGTCTGGGGTTAACTGCCTGTGGCTCTGGGGACAGCACAGCTTCCTGTGAGTGCCAGTGGCACCCAGGGCTGAGCATGTTGCAGGGTCATGGGATGTGTACCCGGTCCGGTATGAGAGTGCAGCTCCCTTCCGTGTTTTGTATATGTCTAGAATGATTACATATGCCTGTGCACCCTTCCCTTGTTCCCAGTTTGTTTGGATTTGAAAGCTTGCATTGTGTGGCTGTTTTAGGGTCCCAGGTATTGGAAAGGACCTTGACGAGGTACCTGGGCTTGTCCCATTTGGCCAGATACGGTAACTAACCTTTCCATTTTTGCTTTTAAATCTTAGCTGAGAGCTTGTAAGTGAGTGCTGGGTTTTCTCTGTGTTTTGTATTAATTTGTTTTGTAATTTTCCCTATGGTTCTTGCACCCAGACCTGTCTGGGGTTAACTGCCTATGGCTCTGGGGATAGCACAGCTTCCTGTGAGTGCCAGTGGCACCCAGGGCTGACTCTGAGCATGTTGCAGGGTCATGGATGTGTACCCAGTCCGGTATGAGAGTGCAGCTCCCTTCCGTGTTTTGTATATCTCTAGGGTGATTACATATGCCTGTGCACCCTTCCCTTGTTCCCAGTTTGTTTGGATTTGAAAGCTTGCATTGTGGGGCTGTTTTAGGGTCCCAGGTATTGGAAAGGACCTTGACGTGGTACCTGAGCTTGTCCCATTTGGCCGGATGCGGTAACTAACCTTTCCATTTTTGCTTTTAAATCTTAGCTGAGAGCTTGTAAGTGAGTGCTGGGTTTTCTCTGTGTATTGTATTAATTTGTTTTGTAATTTTCCCTATGGTTGTTGCACCCAGACCTGTCTGGGGTTAACTGCCTGTGGCTCTGGGGACAGCACAGCTTTCTGTGAGTGCCAGTGGCACCCAGGGCTGAGCATGTTGCAGGGTCATAGGATGTGTACCCAGTCCGGTATGAGAGTGCAGCTCCCTTCCGTGTTTTGTATATGTCTAGGGTGATTACATATGCCTGTGCACCCTTCCCTTGTTCCCAGTTTGTTTGGATTTGAAAGCTTGCATTGTGTGGCTGTTTTAGGGTCCCAGGTATTGGAAAGGACCTTGACGAGGTACCTGGGCTTGTCCCATTTGGCCAGATGCGGTAACTAACCTTTAAATTTTTGCTTTTAAATGTTAGCTGAGAGCTTGTAAGTGAGTGCTGGGTTTTCTCTGTGTGTTGTATTAATTTGTTTTGTAATTTTCCCTATGGTTCTTGCACCCAGACCTGTCTGGGGTTAACTGCCTGTGGCTCTGGGGATAGCACAGCTTCCTGTGAGTGCCAGTGGCACCCAGGGCTGACTCTGAGCATGTTGCAGGGTCATGGATGTGTACCCAGTCCGGTATGAGAGTGCAGCTCCCTTCCGTGTTTTGTATATCTCTAGGGTGATTACATATGCCTGTGCACCCTTCCCTTGTTCCCAGTTTGTTTGGATTTGAAAGCTTGCATTGTGGGGCTGTTTTAGGGTCCCAGGTATTGGAAAGGACCTTGACGAGGTACCTGGGCTTGTCCCATTTGGCCAGATGCGGTAACTAACCTTTCCATTTTTGCTTTTAAATCTTAGCTGAGAGCTTGTAAGTGAGTGCTGGGTTTTCTCTGTGTATTGTATTAATTTGTTTTGTAATTTTCCCTATGGTTGTTGCACCCAGACCTGTCTGGGGTTAACTGCCTGTGGCTCTGGGGACAGCACAGCTTTCTGTGAGTGCCAGTGGCACCCAGGGCTGAGCATGTTGCAGGGTTATAGGATGTGTACCCAGTCCGGTATGAGAGTGCAGCTCCCTTCCGTGTTTTGTATATGTCTAGGGTGATTACATATGCCTGTGCACCCTTCCCTTGTTCCCAGTTTGTTTGGATTTGAAAGCTTGCATTGTGTGGCTGTTTTAGGGTCCCAGGTATTGGAAAGGACCTTGACGAGGTACCTGGGCTTGTCCCATTTGGCCAGATGCGGTAACTAACCTTTAAATTTTTGCTTTTAAATGTTAGCTGAGAGCTTGTAAGTGAGTGCTGGGTTTTCTCTGTGTGTTGTATTAATTTGTTTTGTAATTTTCCCTATGGTTCTTGCACCCAGACCTGTCTGGGGTTAACTGCCTGTGGCTCTGGGGACAGCACAGCTTCCTGTGAGTGCCAGTGGCACCCAGGGCTGAGCATGTTGCAGGGTCATGGGATGTGTACCCGGTCCGGTATGAGAGTGCAGCTCCCTTCCGTGTTTTGTATATGTCTAGGGTGATTACATATGCCTGTGCACCCTTCCCTTGTTCCCAGTTTGTTTGGATTTGAAAGCTTGCATTGTGTGGCTGTTTTAGGGTCCCAGGTATTGGAAAGGACCTTGACGAGGTACCTGGGCTTGTCCCATTTGGCCAGATGCGGTAACTAACCTTTCCATTTTTGCTTTTAAATGTTAGCTGAGAGCTTGTAAGTGAGTGCTGGGTTTTCTCTGTGTGTTGTGTATATATATATATATATATATATATATATATATATATTGTGTATATATACATATATATATATATATATATATATATATATATATATATATATATATATATATATTGTATATGTATGTGTGTATATGTTTAGATATCTATATCTATTTTATATATATATATATATATATATATATATATATATATATATATATATAAAAAATTAATTACATGTCTCTATTATCTATCTATCTATCTATCTATCTATCTATCTATCTATCTATCTATCTATCTACAGTGGGTATTGAAAAGAATTACCCTCCTTGAAAATAATCACATTTTTTTGCTTTGCAGCCTGACATAAAGACAGACACAATTTTTGTTTATCCAGTTGTAATTACTCAGTGCAACTTATAACATCCAAGTGAAATATATAACACCAACATGTTAGGCAAAAATAAAGACAATTCAAAAACAGAATCACTGAGTTGGAAAAAGGATCACCCCCTCTTAAAATTACTTGTAAACTCAATCAGGTGTAGCTAATCACCTTTTCAATGGCACACACAAAGCCATTTGACCTTCAACTGTGATCAGCTGTGGGCATATTAATTAGCTCAGCGTGAAAAGAGCTTTTCTGGAGCATCTCAGTCAGGTAGTGCAACTGAAGCAAACAATCAACTATGAGTGGCAAGGCACTGTCAAAAGATCTCCTGGATAATGTTGTGGACAGGCACAAGTTAGTAGATGAATACAAGAAAATATCAAAGGCTTTATCAATGCCTAGAAGCACAGTGAAGTATATTATTAAGAAGTGGAAGGTATTTGGTACAACACAGACCCTCTCTGGGTCAGGACTTTGCTCCAAACTGGATGAAAGAGCCAGGAGGAAACTGGTCAGAGAGGCTACCAAGAGGCCCACAGCAACTCTGAAGCAGTTGCAGGAATTTATGACAGAGTGGTCAATGTGTGCATGGGACAACAATATAATACATTCTCCACAAATGTGGCTTGTATGGGAGGGTTGCAAGAAAAAGCCACTCCTCAAGAAAGACCACATGCAGTCACGACTGAGCTTTGCCATAACACACCTTGGAGATTCTGAGGCTACATGGAAAAAGGTGTTATGGTCAGATGAGGCTAAAATTTAATTATTTGGCCTCAACAACAAATGATATGTCTGGAGGAAATCCAATACAGCTCACCATCCAAATAACATCATACCTACAGTAAAGCATGGAGGTGGTAATATCCTGTTGTATTGTATGTATTGGGTACTTGTAAAGCGTGGCTAATCACCCGTAAGGGTCTCAAGGCGCTGCTCATTTTATCGACCTCGGATGGATGAAAGGCTGAGTGGACCTCGCCGGGGATCGAACCTGCAACCCTTGGGTTGCTACAGAGCTCAGCCACAGTGCCTTAGCATGCTGAGCTATCTGTTATGGGGGTGATTATCTGCAGCAGGCACTGGAGCACTCGTCAGGATAGAAGGAATAATGGATGGGGCAAAATACTGTCAAATTGTTCAGGAAAATCTGCTGCCCTCTGCCAGGAAGTTGTCAATGGGAAGAAGATTTACCTTCCAACATGACAATGACCCAAAGCACACAGCAAAAATTACCACAGAGTGGTTGAGGGAGAAAAAGGTAAATGTCTTTGCATGGCCTAGTCAGAGCCCAGACTTAAAGGGACAGTATACACTCATTTTCATATAACTGCATGTAATAGACACTGCTATAAAGAATAAGATGCACAGATACTGATATAAAAATCCAGTATAAAACTGTTTAAAAACGTACTTAGAAGCTGTCAGTTTGGCTCTGTTGAAAAGGTAGCTGGAAAGCCCACTGCAAGTGGCAAATAAGACACTCCCCCCCTCCCCCTTCTTTTGCATATGAAAAGACCCTTTACACAAACAGCAGCAAGCTGGAGAAGGTAGCTGACGGTATTCACTTAAAACTTTGGGGCTTGGTTAGGAGTCTGAAAATCAGAGCAATGTTATTTAAAAATAAGCAAAACTATACATTTATTTAAAAAAAAAACTTTATGGGCTATATAAATAGATCATCTACAAAACATTTATGCAAAGAAAAAATGAGTGTATAATGTCCCTTTAAACCCCATTGAATATCTGTGGCATGACTTGAAGACTGCAGTCCACAAACGGTCACCATCAAATCTAACGGAACTGTAGCAGTTATGCAAAGAAGAGTGGGCAAATATTGCACAGTCTAGATGTGCAAAGTTAGTAGAGACAAATCCCAATAGACTAAAGGCTGTAATTAAAGCAAAAGGTGGTTCAACAAAATACTGACACAAGGGGGTGATCCTTTTTTCAACTCGGTGAATCTATTTTTGAATTGTCTTTATTTTTGTCTGACATGTTGGTGTTCTATCTTTCACTTGGATGTTCTAAGTTGCACTGAGTAATTACAACTGGATAAACAAAAATTGTGTCTGTCTTTATGTCAGGCTGCAAAGCAACAAAATGTGATTATTTTCAAGGAGGGTGATTCTTTTCAATACCCACTGTATCTATGATCTTTTCTATCTATCTATCTATCTATCTATCTATCTATCTATCTATCTATCTATCTATCTATCTATCTATCTATCTATCTATCTATATGAGCACAAGACATGAGCGCAAGATGAGACACTTCACAAGGTAATAGGGTTCTGCATTCTGGGCCTAAGTGTAGGAGAAATTCTGACCTCAGCTATACAAATTAGACATTCAAATATTTTATAAATATTTACATAAACCATTTTGCAGAAGTGTCCTTACTGTTTAAGTCACAGTTATTGTTTTTCCACACTAATATTGATTCATATTTGATGTGCAAAATACCATTTAGTGGGCACCTTGCTATAGATGTTAATTATGGGGATGCCCTTTAATTATACACTTGAAAAGATTAGTGAAACCAGGTTCCTCAGCAACCTTACAAGCTTCTATGAAACTAGAACATGAGTCTGTGCCCGCCATTCCTTCTTGCAACTCCCACATAAACATAGGTCAAACAAAAAAATTAAACATAGTTATATGAAATTCAAGGGGGGGGGGGAATCATTATAATACAACTAAAATATGTTAAATAGGTAATGAGGCAAAAATAACACATATAAAATAAATCAATTAACAATCAGCATTTAGTTTGTACAATTATGAAGTCATATTCACTCTAAAAAATTAATTCTTAGTCTCTAATGCAGTGGTAAAAAGTACATGCGCCAATACATCATGTGTCTCACATTGTTGTATTCACCACCTTGTTTCCATATTTTGTAGTATTACAACCTGAAATTAAAGTGGATTTTATTTGTAATTGTACGATATACAATACCTAATAATAACATACCTAAGACCTTGAATGTAGAAAATATTATTTATTGTGACACAACATTACGGCTAGATTTAGAGTTCTGCGGCCAAAGGGGTGCGTTAGCTACGCGTGCTTTTTTTCCCCCGCACCTTTTAAATACCGCTAGTATTTAGAGTTCACAGAAAGGCTGCGTTAGGCTCCAAAAAGGGAGCGTATAGCATAATTTACCGCCACTGCAACTCTAAATACCAGCGGTGCTTACGGACGTGGCCAGCTTAAAAAACGTGCTCGTGCACGATTTCCCCATAGGAAACAATGGGGCAGTTTGAGCTGAAAAAAAACACCTGCAAAAAAGCAGCGTTCAGCTCCTAACGCAGCCCCATTGTTTCCTATGGGGAAACACTTCCTAAGTCTGCACCTAACACCCTAACATGAACCCCGAGTCTAAACACCCCTAACCTTACACTTATTAACCCCTAATCTGCCGCCCCCGCTATCGCTGACCCCTGCATATTATTTTTAAAAAAAACAATGGGACTCTACTATATCTAAGTAGTGTGTCCAGAAATAAGGTGCGCCTAATTTATGCTATTTCAAAAAAGTGATAATATGGATAGATCCTAAGTTTTATATCTTACAAAAAATAAACAATATGAACTGTATAATTATAAATACAAATACATAACAATAGTCACCACAGTCATATGGTTAGGAAATATACATCCATAGATGCAAGTGAAAGTCCCAATATAGAGTGATGTCCAATCTGGAAATGATGTCCCAAACGATAGCTGCTCTCTCCAAAGATGTTGAAAAAGAGATGACTGCGTTCTGTATAGAAACAAAAAAAGAAGAGGCGCTCTGGTGCAGATGATCCTTGGCTACAAATGATTCTAAACTAACAGTTCAGAGTAATACTCACAAAGATGTTTGCACATGCAGTGCAATAACAGGTGAGCCGAAGCTTCAGAGCCGCTCGGCTGACTCGCTAGAGGGTGAAATCAGCTGTTCACTGGGTAATCACTTCACCAACGATGTGGGGAAAAAAGATACCTATGACATAAAATATAGATACCGCCCTTGGTGCAGATTATCCCAGGCACAGAATACACATACAACAGATGTCGAGAAGTTATACTCACAAACGGAGTTGCACAAGCAGTGCAATATCAGGCGTGCCGAATCTTAAAGAGCCGTTCGGCTGACTCCCTGAGGCCTGTACAGCTGCTCCTGGATCGTTGGAGGAGTGGTGGAAAATAAAGGTGGATATGCCGATAGAGGTTAATCCAAGCAAGGGATCAATAAGGCAAATAGAACAATTCACCAGCAAGGTAGACAAAATAAAAGTATTTATTAAAAATATAAAAATAACTTAGCAACGCGTTTCTCGGCTAACATGCCGTTTCATCAGGCTACATAATTCTAAGAGCTACCTTGCTGACTTAAAAGGACTGACAGGACCAATCAAAACCCTGAAAATTCACACACCTCCCTTGCTCAGGTGTACTATCTGATTACAGGGTGTCGCCCTGAGATACATAGCACTTTTGTTAAAAATGAATACAATTTATACAAACTTCAAAAAAATCTTTCTATATATACAAGGGCAATTTAACATGAATCGATAGCAAGTTTTAATCTCAATAATTGTAACAATAATATTTAGATATTTCAGTCTTACAAACAATATAACAATATAAAAGAAATACGATATAATAATCAGATATTTATAAATATAATAGATGAATTCTCAGTAATAAATTTATAATAAACATATAAATCATATAATAACAAATTATATATAAATACAAGAATAAATACTAAAAAAATATATAATTACTAAAAATATATATAAAGCCATATAATCAATCATATTACTACATCTAATGGTCGGATTAGAACTCACGACCTAGTGGCTGGGAAACCATCAACCCAGCCACTAGGCTATAAGCGGGCTTCTGATGCAAGTGTTCATAGTGTACTGAATGTATCTTGACAATGCTGTGACTGGTGCAAGTGGTGCATTATACAAAATAAACGTGTGTGTGAAAAAAGGTGTATAAATGTGATGTACTTGTGCCTAACAGATAGTGGTATTTACCTTTATAGTGATGTACATATAAGGAAAGCAATGATGTACCATTATGTGATGGATTGCTATGTGTGGCCATAGCAGATATGTGTGACATGTTGGTTAACATACTAGTGTGATGGCTAAAAATAAAATAAGAATTGACTAAAAGCCAATCTTGGAAGGGGATACTAGTAATTATTATAGTGCTAATATGTTAATAATTTGCTAAAAAGATATTATGAATGATTATTAAGAATACTTGATGTATTCATATGACATATTTACTATGTTAATGTATTCTTAATGTGACAGTATTAAGCCACTATATATAATGTGATATATATTAGTATTAAACATTGACTAGATTGGATCTCCCGACCTCATAGTATAAATATCTAACAAGCTAACCGCTAGGCCATGACTGCCTGTGTGCAAAGAGTGGTCAAATAGTTAAAATACTAATGTGGTGCCTAAATATAAATATTGACTGATAGCCAATATCATAAATAATATTGATTATTAAAGTGCTAATGTATTAAAAGATTTTTAACTAAAAAGATATTGTGGGTGAATATTAAGAATGCTCCGTTTACTCGTGTGACATGTTTGATATGCTAAATATATTCCTGATATAGCAAAATTGTGCATCTATATTGTTAATTTAAAAGATAAAAAATTAAAAAAAAAATATAAATAAAATTTAGTATAAATTAATACTAATAAACAATAATGGCCAGATTTGAACTCCTGACCTAATAATATAAAGACTATCAACCTAACCACTAGGCCACAACTGCATGTGTACCAAGATTGGTCGAATTTTCTTATAATCAGCTGTATATGGTCTATTAAGATTATTCATATGCTAATTCAATACTATACTATTACATAAGATAGGGGTAATTTTGATAGGCAGAGAGAGATTATATAACAGCTTTATACTTTTAGTTAATAAATATAATCTAGAGGGCTGCCAAATCTACATTAATCTAAAAGGCTGCCAGATCTACATTAAGGTTAAGTCCTAATGGGTGTAAAGTTTTTAGTTTATGAATCCAAAAAGTCTCTCTCTGCCTAAGCCTCAAAAATCTATTATATGTATGGGATGGTATAATTTCTTCTATGGGTATTATAGTGTAACAATTGGGGTTCCCTTTGTGATTTTTATGGCAGTGTTTAATAACACTGTGTGATTTCTTGTTTTTTAAAACACTACAATAATGCTCTGACCACCTATGGCTCAATCGTCTAATAGTTCGGCCGATATATTGAATCCCACAAACACAAGAGATAAGATAAACTACATATTTTGAAGCACAAGTCATTCTACTTTTGATCTTGTAAGTTTTTTTGTCTACAAAGGATTGAAACACATGAGTACCATGTCCTATGTGATCACACATTTTACATCTGGATGCTCTACATTTGTATATTCCTCTGCCCTTTATTTGGGAATTCAAATTTCTTCTATTCTTAGATTTATGATTTTCTTGTTTGGCCTTGTGTTTTACTACTTTACTAGGTGCCAAAATATTTTTAAGATTTGGGGCCTTTCTATACACAATGGAGGGAGTATCTCCAATTAGATCCTTTAAAATAGGGTCTCTTTTCAGGATTCTCCAATGTTTTTGGAAAATTTCACTTATATGTTTATAATTACAGTTATACTGTGTAATAAATCTTATTTCAATAGGTTTATCATCTCCCCGTTGGATATTATGGTTTTTGTTAAAGTATGTCTCTCTGTTTTCATTTCTAGCTCTTTGATAACTAGAATTAATAAGGTCTGTTGGATAATGCTTTTCCATGAATCTCTCTTTGAGCGTCGTACTCTGCTTATCATAATCCGATATTAGGCTACAATTGCGCCTTATCCGTTTAAATTGTCCGTATGGGACATTCTTTTTCCAAGGATAGTGGTGATTACTTCTAAAATCTAGATAGCTGTTGCTATCAACAGATTTGAAATGGGTTGAACTATCTATTCCACCCAAATTATTAAAACGCAGGGATAAATCTAAGAAAACCACACTCTCCTTATGTATACAACTAGTAAATTTCAATCCTCTGTTATTGAGGTTCAGGTGGTCTACAAATTCTAAAGCTCTATCTTGAGTGCCATTCCAAATGAAAATTAAATCGTCTATGAACCTACCATAGAACACCAGGTTCGCCCCAAATTCCGATTGGTAGATGTAACTATTTTCAAAGCTCCCCATATATAGATTAGCGAAACTCGGGGCGAACCTGGTGCCCATGGCGGTTCCTTTTATCTGCAAATAATATTCATCTAAAAATAAAAAATAATTGTGCTGTAAAACAAATAATATAAGTTGTAATATAAATTGTTTTTGTAATGGGGGGATATATTGGTCTTCTTCTAAATAAGCTGATATAGCGTTCACACCCAAATCATGAGGAATATTGGAGTATAAAGCCCAGGTTCGCCCCGAGTTTCGCTAATCTATATATGGGGAGCTTTGAAAATAGTTACATCTACCAATCGGAATTTGGGGCGAACCTGGTGTTCTATGGTAGGTTCATAGACGATTTAATTTTCATTTGGAATGGCACTCAAGATAGAGCTTTAGAATTTGTAGACCACCTGAACCTCAATAACAGAGGATTGAAATTTACTAGTTGTATACATAAGGAGAGTGTGGTTTTCTTAGATTTATCCCTGCGTTTTAATAATTTGGGTGGAATAGATAGTTCAACCCATTTCAAATCTGTTGATAGCAACAGCTATCTAGATTTTAGAAGTAATCACCACTATCCTTGGAAAAAGAATGTCCCATACGGACAATTTAAACGGATAAGGCGCAATTGTAGCCTAATATCGGATTATGATAAGCAGAGTACGACGCTCAAAGAGAGATTCATGGAAAAGCATTATCCAACAGACCTTATTAATTCTAGTTATCAAAGAGCTAGAAATGAAAATAGAGAGACATACTTTAACAAAAACCATAATATCCAACGGGGAGATGATAAACCTATTGAAATAAGATTTATTACACAGTATAACTGTAATTATAAACATATAAGTGAAATTTTCCAAAAACATTGGAGAATCCTGAAAAGAGACCCTATTTTAAAGGATCTAATTGGAGATACTCCCTCCATTGTGTATAGAAAGGCCCCAAATCTTAAAAATATTTTGGCACCTAGTAAAGTAATAAAACACAAGGCCAAACAAGAAAATCATAAATCTAAGAATAGAAGAAATTTGAATTCCCAAATAAAGGGCAGAGGAATATACAAATGTAGAGCATCCAGATGTAAAATGTGTGATCACATAGGACATGGTACTCATGTGTTTCAATCCTTTGTAGACAAAAAAACTTACAAGATCAAAAGTAGAATGACTTGTGCTTCAAAATATGTAGTTTATCTTATCTCTTGTGTTTGTGGGATTCAATATATCGGCCGAACTATTAGACGATTGAGCCATAGGTGGTCAGAGCATTATTGTAGTGTTTTAAAAAACAAGAAATCACACAGTGTTATTAAACACTGCCATAAAAATCACAAAGGGAACCCCAATTGTTACACTATAATACCCATAGAAGAAATTATACCATCCCATACATATAATAGATTTTTGAGGCTTAGGCAGAGAGAGACTTTTTGGATTCATAAACTAAAAACTTTACACCCATTAGGACTTAACCTTAATGTAGATCTGGCAGCCTTTTAGATTAATGTAGATTTGGCAGCCCTCTAGATTATATTTATTAACTAAAAGTATAAAGCTGTTATATAATCTCTCTCTGCCTATCAAAATTACCCCTATCTTATGTAATAGTATAGTATTGAATTAGCATATGAATAATCTTAATAGACCATATACAGCTGATTATAAGAAAATTCGACCAATCTTGGTACACATGCAGTTGTGGCCTAGTGGTTAGGTTGATAGTCTTTATATTATTAGGTCAGGAGTTCAAATCTGGCCATTATTGTTTATTAGTATTAATTTATACTAAATTTTATTTATATTTTTTTTTTAATTTTTTATCTTTTAAATTAACAATATAGATGCACAATTTTGCTATATCAGGAATATATTTAGCATATCAAACATGTCACACGAGTAAACGGAGCATTCTTAATATTCACCCACAATATCTTTTTAGTTAAAAATCTTTTAATACATTAGCACTTTAATAATCAATATTATTTATGATATTGGCTATCAGTCAATATTTATATTTAGGCACCACATTAGTATTTTAACTATTTGACCACTCTTTGCACACAGGCAGTCATGGCCTAGCGGTTAGCTTGTTAGATATTTATACTATGAGGTCGGGAGATCCAATCTAGTCAATGTTTAATACTAATATATATCACATTATATATAGTGGCTTAATACTGTCACATTAAGAATACATTAACATAGTAAATATGTCATATGAATACATCAAGTATTCTTAATAATCATTCATAATATCTTTTTAGCAAATTATTAACATATTAGCACTATAATAATTACTAGTATCCCCTTCCAAGATTGGCTTTTAGTCAATTCTTATTTTATTTTTAGCCATCACACTAGTATGTTAACCAACATGTCACACATATCTGCTATGGCCACACATAGCAATCCATCACATAATGGTACATCATTGCTTTCCTTATATGTACATCACTATAAAGGTAAATACCACTATCTGTTAGGCACAAGTACATCACATTTATACACCTTTTTTCACACACACGTTTATTTTGTATAATGCACCACTTGCACCAGTCACAGCATTGTCAAGATACATTCAGTACACTATGAACACTTGCATCAGAAGCCCGCTTATAGCCTAGTGGCTGGGTTGATGGTTTCCCAGCCACTAGGTCGTGAGTTCTAATCCGACCATTAGATGTAGTAATATGATTGATTATATGGCTTTATATATATTTT
This sequence comes from Bombina bombina, assembly GCF_027579735.1. Taxonomy (NCBI): domain Eukaryota; kingdom Metazoa; phylum Chordata; class Amphibia; order Anura; family Bombinatoridae; genus Bombina; species Bombina bombina. Next base: position 38,133 of record NW_026512882.1, read on the forward strand.
TAGTAATTATATATTTTTTTAGTATTTATTCTTGTATTTATATATAATTTGTTATTATATGATTTATATGTTTATTATAAATTTATTACTGAGAATTCATCTATTATATTTATAAATATCTGATTATTATATCGTATTTCTTTTATATTGTTATATTGTTTGTAAGACTGAAATATCTAAATATTATTGTTACAATTATTGAGATTAAAACTTGCTATCGATTCATGTTAAATTGCCCTTGTATATATAGAAAGATTTTTTTGAAGTTTGTATAAATTGTATTCATTTTTAACAAAAGTGCTATGTATCTCAGGGCGACACCCTGTAATCAGATAGTACACCTGAGCAAGGGAGGTGTGTGAATTTTCAGGGTTTTGATTGGTCCTGTCAGTCCTTTTAAGTCAGCAAGGTAGCTCTTAGAATTATGTAGCCTGATGAAACGGCATGTTAGCCGAGAAACGCGTTGCTAAGTTATTTTTATATTTTTAATAAATACTTTTATTTTGTCTACCTTGCTGGTGAATTGTTCTATTTGCCTTATTGATCCCTTGCTTGGATTAACCTCTATCGGCATATCCACCTTTATTTTCCACCACTCCTCCAACGATCCAGGAGCAGCTGTACAGGCCTCAGGGAGTCAGCCGAACGGCTCTTTAAGATTCGGCACGCCTGATATTGCACTGCTTGTGCAACTCCGTTTGTGAGTATAACTTCTCGACATCTGTTGTATGTGTATTCTGTGCCTGGGATAATCTGCACCAAGGGCGGTATCTATATTTTATGTCATAGGTATCTTTTTTCCCCACATCGTTGGTGAAGTGATTACCCAGTGAACAGCTGATTTCACCCTCTAGCGAGTCAGCCGAGCGGCTCTGAAGCTTCGGCTCACCTGTTATTGCACTGCATGTGCAAACATCTTTGTGAGTATTACTCTGAACTGTTAGTTTAGAATCATTTGTAGCCAAGGATCATCTGCACCAGAGCGCCTCTTCTTTTTTTGTTTCTATACAGAACGCAGTCATATTATTTTTAACCCCTAATCTGCCGCTCCGTACACCGCCGCAACCTACGTTATCCCTATGTACCCCTTATCTGCTGCCCCTAACACCGCCGTCCCCTATATTATATTTATTAACCCCTAATCTGCCGCCCCCAACGTCGCTGCCACCTACCGACAATTATTAACCCCTAATCTGCCGACCAGACCTCACCGCTACTATAATAAATGTATTAACTCCTAATCCGCCTCACTCCCGCCTCAAAAACCCTATAATAAATAGTATTAACTCCTAATCTGCCCTCCCTAACATCGCCGACACCTAACTTCAAGTATTAACCCCTAATCTGCCGACCGGACCTCGCCGCTACTCTAATAACTGTATTAACCCCTAAACCTAAGTCTAACCCTAACACTAACACCCCCCTAAATTAAATATAATTTTATTCTAACGAAATAAATTAAATCTTATTAACTAAAGTATTCCTATTTAAAACTAAATACTTACCTGTAAAATAAACCCTAATATAGCAACAATATAAATAATAATTATATTGTAGCTATTTTAGGATTAATATTTATTTTACAGGCAACTTTGTATTTATTTTAACCAGGTGCAATAGCTATTAAATAGTTAATAACTAATTAATAGCTACCTAGTTAAAATAATTACAAAATTACCTGTAAAATAAATCCTAACCTAAATTACAATTAAACCTAACACTACACTATCAATAAATAAATTACATACAAATACCTACAAATAAATACAATTAAATAAACTAACTAAAGTACAAAAAATAAAAAAAGAACTAAGTTACAAAAAATAAAAAAATAATTGATCAGAACAGCCAATAGAATGCGAGCTCAATCTGATTGGCATATTGGATCAGCCAATCGGATTGAACTTGAATCTGATTGGCTGATTCCATCAGCCAATCAGATTATTCCTACCTTAATTCCGATTGGCTGATAGAATCCTATCAGCCAATCGGAATTCGAGGGACGCCATCTTGTATGACGTCCATTAAAGTAACCTTCATTCGTCGTTAGTCCGTCGGTGAAGAAGGATGGCTCCGCGTCAGCTGCTTGAAGATGATCCCACTCCGCGCCGGATGGAAGAAGATAGAAGATGCCGCCTGGATGAAGATGTTTGCCGGTCCGGATGTCCTCTTCTTACCCGATAGGATGAAGACTTTGGACCCTCTGGAGGAACTCTTCTTGCCGGATACGATGAAGACTTCGGACCCTCTTCTGGACGGATCGGTGATACCCGGCGTGGTGAAGACAAGGTAGGGAGATCTTCAGGGGCTTAGTGTTAGGTTTATTTAAGGGGGGTTTGGGTTAGATTAGGGGTATGTGGGTGGTGGGTTGTAATGTTGGGGGGGGTATTGTATGGTTTTTTTTACAGGCAAAAGAGCAGAATTCTTTGGGGCATGCCCCGCAAAAGGCCCTTTTAAGGGCTGGTAAGGTAAAAGAGCTTTACAATTTTTATTTTAGAATAGGGTAGGGCATTTTTTTATTTTGGAGGCCATTGCTATTTTATTAGGGGGCTTAGAGTAGGTGCAATTAGCTTAAAATTGTTGTAATATTTTTATAATGTTTGTAAATTATTTTTTTATTTTTTGTAACTTAGTTCTTTTTTTATTTTTTGTACTTTAGTTAGTGTATTTATTTGTGTTTAATTGTAGAAAGTTTAGTTAATTTATTTATTGATAATGTAGTGTTAGGTTTAATTGTAACTTAGGTTAGGATTTATTTTACATGTAATTTTTTTATTTATTTTAATTAGGTAGCTATTAATTAGTTATTAACTATTTAATAGCTATTGTACCTGGTTAAAATAAATACAAAGTTGCCTGTAAAATAAATATTAATCCTAAAATAGCTACAATATAATTATTATTTATATTGTTGCTATATTAGGGTTTATTTTACAGGTAAGTATTTAGCTTTAAATAGGAATAATTTATTTAATAAGATTAATTTTATTTCGTTAGATTTAAATTATATTTAACTTAGGGGGGTGTTAGGGTTAGGGTTACACTTAGCTTTAGGGGTTAATACATTTATTAGAGTAGCGGTGAGGTCCGGTCGGCAGATTAGGGGTTAATAATTGTAGGTAGGTAGCGGCGACGTTGGGGGGGGCAGATTAGGGGTTAATAAATATAATATAGGGTTGGCGATGTTAGGGGCAGCAGATTAGGGGTACATAGGGATAATGTAGGTTGCGGCAGTGTGCGGTCGGCAGATTAGGGGTTAAAAAATTTAATTATTGTAGGGGGGGCCTCGGTTTAGGGGTACATAGGTAGTTTATGGGTGTTAGTGTACTTTAGAGCACAGTAATTAAGAGCTTTATGAACCGGCGTTAGCCCAGAAAGCTCTTAACTCCTGGCTTTTCTCTGCGGCTGGAGTCTTGTCGTTAGATTTCTAACGCTCACTTCAGCCAAGACTCTAAATACCGGCGTTAGAAAGATCCCATTGAAAAGATAGGATACACAAATGGCGTAGGGGGATCTGAGGTATGGAAAAGTCGCGGCTGGAAAGCGAGCGTTAGACCCTTTCCTGACTGACTCTAAATACCAGCGGGCGGCCAAAACCAGCGTTAGGACCCCCTAATGCTGGTTTTGACGGCTAACGCAGAACTCCAAATCTAGGCGTTAGTTTTCTAGCACTTTAAATCTTTTCTGTAAGAATATATGAAGGTAGTTTTTTTTTTTTTTAATTTTGGCTTTCATGTTCCTTTAAGTTTTGTGCACTTTTACTAACTTTGCTTCTATAGCTGAAAGTAGAAAATAATCTCAAGCATCAATTCTCCTGTAATATTACGATATACCCATAAAATATGCGGCAATTTGGACTTTAAACCAGACTGTGTTTGTATTTCCTATTAATGCCTGGTTTTAAAAACTTTAAAATTATTTTCTTTAAATGTAAGACAAAGAATAAAATACCTGGAATTACATAATATTAGTTTTCTCATATTATAATATTTAGTAATCACAAATTAAAAACTCAAAATATGTCATAATCTTGGCTTGTACAGACAGGTCTTAACTCCCCAACAAGTAAAAGAACACAATGCCTATTTTTGAAGAAAAAAAAACCCTCAATACAATAAATTTAATGTCTTTATGAAAAATTAATGAAACTTGGGATCTTCTGTAACACAGTTTCTAGGACATCTATACATTTTCAGGTTACAAGTATGATTCATTTAAGTTCATCACATGACTTACATAGTTTTGAGAAAGAAAATAATTAGAGCAAAATCTTACAGATCTGGTACATTACTGGTGCGTTAAAGATGAAGCATGCAAACTTGGATGACTTCGAATATGGGATCTACAGCGTAGGGTTAGATAACTTGTTGACCAATAAGTCAATTGAGACTGATTTTTTGCTTGTTTAAAAGTAGACTATTGGACTATTGATTCCTATAGACATGGGGCCGATTTAACATTGGGCGGGCGGACATGATCCGCTGTAGAGGATCATGTCAGCTGCGCATCAATAAATGTCGACAGCATACACTGTTGGTATTTATAAATGCACAAGCATTTCTCGTGAAATGCTTGTGCAATACTGCCCCCTGCACATTCACGTCCAATCGGCTGCTTGTAGGGGGTGTCAATCATCCCGATGGTATCTGATCGGGATGATTGCTGTCCGCCACCTCAGAGGTGGCAGACGACTTAAGGAACAGCGGTCTTAAGACCGCTGCTTCTTAACTCTTGTTTCCGGCGAGACATAATAAATCGACCCCATAGACATAAATCTTTGAATATGTAAGCAAATTGATTTTACTCATTGTAAGCCAATAAAAGTCTCCACTAGATACAGAAAATTGGTTTGGCCTTCATTTTATAACCCTGGTGAATATATTATAGGAATTATTGATGTTTTTTATTTATATTGTATTATTTTTGGTGTATCCGTTTATCCTATAATACATCTGCAGATACTAGTAAAACCTCCCAAAAGGCCATGATCCACCAGCCTCAACTTTAACTATCATCAATAACCATATCCCTGCAATATTAAAAATCATTATTCTTTTCACCTTGCTGCTACTTACCCACAAAGACTTACTAACTGTTGGAGGTCCGTACACAGGAACAAAGTGCTGGGTGGAATCATTGGTGATGGTCAAGTTCAGAGGGAAATATGAGAAACAATATGGTCCAACCAAATTTAAGTAATGAGGGTTATTTTTTTCTACATCCAAGCTCAAAGTAAAGGAGATTCAGGTTTAAACATACAAATTAGTCAGACACCAGTAATAGGGAAGCAAGAATTTAGAAATATCAGTTATGTAAAAGTAAACTAATTAAATTATGTAAAAAGTAACTAAAATTTCAGATAAATCAAATTATTGTAGAAACACATGAACGATTTTTTTAGAATATAAAAGTATTGGTAATTGTCACAACTGTAATCACAGGAATAAAAACTTGTTAAAAAGTTAGTAAACAAAGATCTATTTAAATTAAAGTCATCAACAAAGGAGCAATATTTCTGTTGTTGCTGATACCACTATATTATGTAGATAATAGTCTTAACAGGATTTACATTCTTTGCAAAGTAATTTTTTTTCATACTGGAAACTGGGCTGGTAAACAGCAAATGAGGTGTAACACAAATGTAAGACTTAAAAAGCATGTATTTTTTAATCAGTTTGGTAAACAAACCACAATTGCGTTTCAAAACCTTCAAGGCAATAGCTCATATCAGATCTATGAAATCTCAGGTGGGGGAAAACATATTACTGATATCTGTGAACTATGTTCTAGCAGTATACATCTGTGAGACAGATGTATACCGTTATTAACATCTTTATCTGTACAGGAATCCCCAAAGTGAATGTTATGGCATCTTGAATGAACTTGAAAGTGAAGACTTTTGCTCTTCAAGGATCAAGATCCTCTGCAACATTTATTTATGTCACAGGCACTTATTTACCAATTTGTTTTAAACTTGCTTAACAATTAATCAAAGCACATTGAGTTTAAAAAAAGAGAGAGAAACGCAACCGCAATTCACTGTAGCAATTTATTATTAGTCAAATGTCTGACTACATATAATGCACTTACAAGAGACAAGATTAAAATGAGCCTTAAGGTAACCTCTCCAGCCACACTAATATTCAGGTCTGACTTTAAGTCAGTATATTGTACGGCAGTCTGTCAGATCTTATACGGGGAACTGCTATAGTCACCTCCCTCCAGGCAAATGACCACTGCTAGCCTGAAGGAAGCCGTTTCTGTCGGTAGATTTTCTAAAGTTTTTAGTAGCTACTTTACCAAACTCATCTACAAATAGAATTAGATCTAAAAATTATATTTCTGTTTCTGTAATATTTGTTATTATTTATATAGCTAATGAATGCCACAGCCTCTTTTTAGTCCCTCTCCATACCCTTATAATATCGTCTATATATCTAAAGTATCTATAGATATTAGACTTAAACTGATGTTTACTCCAAATCATGTCATTTTTTAAGCATTCCATATAAATATTTGCACGCGAATCAGAACTGAGTTACCTATACACCCACATCCTGTGAAAAAAAGTTTGCCCGGGTGCAGACGAAACGCGTCCAGTTGGCAGGGGAATTTCCTGCGGATAGAGTGCTGTAACCTGCTTCGCCAAACTCACATTCACAGAGGATCGATCTGTCTGGAGGGAGGTGACTATAGCAGCTCCCCGTATAAGATCTGACAGACTGCCGTAAGATCTACTGTCGTACCTAAATATTAGTGTGGCTGGAGAGGTTACCTTAAAGCTTATTTTAATCTTGTCTCTTGTAAGTGCATTATATGTAGTCAGACATTTGACTAATAATAAATTGCTACAGCGAATCATGGTTTCGCTTGTCTCTCTTTTTAACTTTGCTCTAGTTTTTAAAGAAGACCAAACGTCAATCTCGGTCTTGTGGATAGCAGCACCGGAACATTCCTATAAGGAGGATACTTACAAAAGACTCCACCATTAAGCTGGATTGAGAATTCGATCTCTAATTATTTTACTACACCACTGAAAAAGTGGACTAAGTTGAGACCTAGGCATCTATTAATCAAGCCGTCAACCGCAAATACGCTGGAATTCCGCAAATGTCTGACGGTTTCGCTTGTCTCTCTTTTTAACTTTGCTCTAGTTTTTAAAGAAGACCAAACGTCAATCTCGGTCTTGTGGATAGCAGCACCGGAAGATTCCTATAAGGAGGATACTTACAAAAGACTCCACCATTAAGCTGGATTGAGAATTCGATCTCTAATTATTTTACTACACCACTGAAAAAGTTGAGACCTAGGCATCTATTTATCAAGGCATCAACCGCAAATACGCTGGAATTCCGCAGCGTATTTGTGGCGAGCCTGATTCCCCTTAGTTATCAAACCCTACAGACCGGCAAAAGTAGAATTTTGTGACGTAACATACTATCCGCCGGACTCAGTCAGACACAGATTGATGCTTACGTCATTACAGATGTTCCGAATGCAAATTCGGAACAATCTGACTACTTTTGCTAGTTATCAATTTTCTACCAGGTACACTCGCCACAATTCCGGCCCAGCATACCTGGTTTTCAATCCGCAGCCCTGGAGGCGGCGGATGCCATAGGAATCAATGGGAGTCTGAAAGCAGCGAAAGTTTATGTTGATTCCTATGGGAACGTTTACACCTAACACCCTAACATGTACCCCAAGTCTAAACACCCCTAATCTGCCACCCCCTACACCGCCGCCACCTACATTATACTTATTAACCCCTAATCTGCCGCCCCTACACCACAGCCACCTACATTATACTTATTAACCTCTACTCTGCCACCCCCTACATTGCTGCCACCTACATTGTACTTATTAACCCCTAATCTGCCTCCCCTACACCGCCGCCACCTACATTATACTTATTAACCCCTAATCTGCCCCCCCTACACCGCCGCCACCTACATTATACTTATTAACCCCTAATCTGCCCCCCCTACACTGCCGCCAACTACATTATATTTATTAACCCCTAATCTGCCTCCCCTATACCGCCGCCACTATATTAAATTTATTAACCCCTAAACCTAAGTTTAACCCTAACACCCACTAACTTAAATATAATTTAAATAAATCTAAATAAATATTCCTATCATTAAATAAATTATTCCTATTTAAAACAAAATACTTACCTATAAAATAAACCCTAAGCTAGCTACAATATAACTAATAGTTACATTGTAGCTAGCTTAGGTTTTATTTTTATTTTACAGGCAAGTTTGTATTTATTTTAACTAGGTACAATAGTTATTAAATAGTTATTAACTATTTAATAACTTCCTAGTTAAAATATATACAAATATACCTATAAAATAAAACCTAACCTAAGTTACAATTACACCTAACACGACACTATAATTAAATAAATTCCCTAAACTAAATACAATTAAATACAATTAAATAAAATTATCTAAAGTACAAAAAAAAACCACACTAAATTACAGAAAATAATAAACAAATTACAAGATTTTTAAACTAATTACACCTAATCTAATCCCTCTAACAAAATAAAAAAGCCCCCCAAAATAAAAAAAAAGCCCTACCCTACACTAAATTACAAATAGCCCTTAAAAGGGCCTTTTGCGGGCATTGCCCCAAAGTAATCAGCTCTTTTACCTGTAAAAAAAATTTTTCAACCCCCCCAACATTAAAACCCACCACCCACACAACCAAACCTACTCTAAAACCCACCCAATACCCCCTTAAAAAAACCTAACACTAACCCCTTGAAGATCACCTTACCGTGAGAAGTCTTCACCCAACCAGGCCGAGGTCCTCAACGAATCTGGCAAAAGTGGTCCTCCAGATGGGCAGAAGTGGTCCTCCAGATGGGCAGAAGTCTTCTTCCAGACGGCATCTTCTATATTCATCCATCCGTCGCGGAGCGGGTCCATCTTCAAGAGCATTCTCTTCCGACGACGTCTTCTTGTTGAATGAAGGTACTTTAAATGACATCATCCAAGATGGCGTCCCTTCAATTCAGATTGGCTGATAGAATTCTATCAGCCAATCGGAATTAAGGTAGAAAAAATCCTATTGGCTGATGCAATCAGCCAATAGGATTTAAGTTCAATCCTATTGACTGATCCAGTCAGCCAATAGGATTGAGCTTGCATTCTATTGGCTGATTGGAACACTTTACTTAAAGGGACACCGAACCCAATTTTTTTCTTCCATGATTCAGATAAAGCATAAAATTTTAAGCAACTTTCTAATTTACTCCTATTATCAAATTTTCTTCATTCTCTTGGTATCTTTATTTGAAATACAAGAATGTAAGTTTACATGCCGGCCCATTTTTGGTGAACAACCTGGGTTCTCCTTGCTGATTGGTGAATAAATTAATCCACCAATAAGAAAGTGCTGTCCAGAGTTCTGAACGGAAAAAAAGCTTAGATACCTTCTTTTTCAAATAAAGATAGCAAGAGAATGAAGAAAAATTGATAATAGGAGTAAATTAGAAAGTTGCTTAAAATTGAATGCTCTATCTGAATCACAAAATAAAAAATTTGGGTTCAGTTTCCCTTTAAAGGTACCTTCATTCAACAAGAAGACGTCGTCAGAAGAAGATGCTCCGCATCGGATGTCTTGAAGATGGACCCGCTCCGCGCCGGATGGATGAAGATAGAAGATGCCATCTGGATTAAGACTTCTGCCCGTCTGGAGGACCACTTCTGCCCGTCTGGAGGACAACTTCTGCCGGATTCGTTGAGGACAGGTATTTTTGTATTTATTTTAACTAGGAAGTTATTAAATAGTTAATAACTATTATACCTAGTTAAAATACAAACTTGCTGGTAAAATAAAAATAAACCTTAAGATAGCTACAATGTAACTATTAGTTATATTGTTGCTAGCTTAGGGTTTATTTTATAGGTAAGTATTTCATTTTAAATAGGAATAATTTATTTAATGATAGGATTATTTATTTAGATTTATTTAAATTATATTTAAGTTAGTGGGTGTTAGGGTTAGGGTTAGACTTAGGTTTAGGGGTTAATACATTTAATATAGTGTTGGGAGTGGCAGATTAGGGGTTAATAAGTATAATGTAGGTGGCGGCGGTGTAGTGGGGGGCAGATTAGAGGTTAATAACTTTATGTAGGTGTTGGCGGTGTCGGGGCTGCAGATTAGGGGTTTAATAAGTATAATGCAGGTGACGGCGGTGTAGGGGGGAAGATTAGGGGTTAATAACTTTATGTAGGTGGCGGCGGTGGCGGGGGCTGCAGATTAGGGGTTTAATAAGTATAATGTAGGTGGCAGCGGTGTAGGGGGCGGCAGATAAGGGGTTAATAAGTATAATGTAGGAGGCGGTGGGCTCCGGGAGCGGCGGTTTAGGGGTTAAACACTTTATTTAGTTGCGGCGGGGTCCATGAGCGGCGATTTAGGGCTTAATACATTTATTAGAGTTGTGGCGGTATAGGGGGTAAACATTATATGTGTGGGTGTTTAGTGACAGGGTACCAATAAAGCTGGGAAAAAGCCGAAGAGCAGCGAGATCGATGACTGTTAGTTAACAACAGTCGGCTGCTCATCGCCCTGTACTTGGTGCGCAGTTTTTTGACAGCTTTTTTGATAATTTTGGAGAACGTATTCAGGTCCACGGCAGCGATGTTAGGCGATTTTAGGCGAGCGTATTGGTGCCGTTGAATGCAAGTAAGTTGACGGCTTGATAAATAGATGCCCTTGTATCCACAGTATACGGTTATATATTTCCACATTCATTTTGGATACAGTGTTGCTCATTATATATTATATAGGACAGTGTTGAGTTTATGACTGTTTTTGATTTTATGAGAAGTGTATAATTTTTAATATAACATTGTTCCTATTTTGTTCCATTCAGCTATTTAACTGGTTTATACCACGCTGTTTGGGAGCGCTGCTTATTGTGAGTAGACATTGAGTTTTAAGCCATTCAGCTTAAAGTGAGTACCAGTAGATCAGCAATCTAGCTTTAAAGGTATGTAGAATTATATTAAAGGGGCATTGTTTTTAAAATTGTATTTGTGTTATCTAAAAGATGGTATTTCCAAATGTATTACAGGTTTTTGACTTTTTGAAAAATACAGATTCTTTTTCTGAATATACTAATGTTTTTTGTCAGGTTTGCGGAAGTACATCGTTCTTGTCCAATGAAGCATTAGTGGGGAAGCGCACTACTGATCCTTCTCTATGAGTTACAGTTTGTAGGGACATGAAACGCAATGTGATTTTAAACAACTTTCCAATTCACTTCTATTATCTAATTTGTTTTGATCTCTTGGTATCCATTGTTGAAAGGGATACTTAGGTAGGCTCAGGAGTTGGTGGTGGTGGCTGCATTAATATGTCTCATGTTACTGACTCCCCCAATGTGTTCAGCTAGCTCCCAGTAGTGCATTGCTGCTTCTTCAACAAAAGATAAGAAAATTAGAAAATAGAAGTTAATTGGAAATTTGTTTAAAAATGTTTTCTCTATCTAAATCATGAAAGAAAAATGTTTGGTTTTAAGTCCCTTGAAATTTAAACTGCTTAAAATAACCTTTTTGTTTTCCACAAAATAAAACATTTTGTATGTTTTATGTACACTATACAATTACCCCTTAATGCATAATACCATGTCCATTTAATTATGGAGATTAACAAATATAGGACCACCTTATTTTGCTGAATTAGATTAGTTGTAGCTGTAAGGATTGCACATAACAAAAATACATTATATTCAAATCTTTTTTAATTGAATAAAAAATAAGCTTTCATTTTCCTTTACAGAAAGAGAACTGCAGTTCATATAAACAGTTAATCTCATATGATTTTTTAATACACTTTATAGTCAAGTATTATTGAAACTGTCCTTTCCATCTCTGTATCGCTGACGAGTAATCAGTGTATCTCTTGGCATATTCAGTGAAATGTAACAACTACGGACTTCATTCTTCTAATTTCTTGTATACGCTGAGTGATGGAAGATAATCTAGCAGTCAAGCATGCAGCTTTCATTAACTTGAGACTACTTCAGTGTTTTGGAACATAATGCTCAAGTATTACTTGATTTTCCAGTGATGTTACGGCATATTGGAAACTGGTATTCCACCAACAGTGGGATACAAACACTCTGTATACCCATGTACAGGCATTGGAAGACTTTTCATGTTTAAGGTTGGCAATCTTTCATATGTGTTGTGCCAAAATAATGCAATAAAGTTACTGGGCATTCCAGCCTCATTTTTAAATTGTGTTTGATAATTTTACATACATAATGACTAACATTAATAAGAATAAATAAAAAAAATGAACAAAAGATAGCACATCAAACCTCAGATCAAACCCTTGGTCCTGAAGCCCCTCTGTCACATTCAAATCCACTTCAGATCTCAGATTTGTAACTCTGAATGTTTCCTGTTAGCCCCCTTACCCTAAAGGGACATAGTACTTTGTCTTTAACCCCTGTAAAGTCAGATTCATAACAGCAATGCCCTTATACTCTAGAGTTGAACACAGATAGTGACTGGCTGGTTCTCATCTATATCACTTGTGTTTGCAGACCTGTGCTCATCAATGCATTGTTAATCACAATCCTTTAGAAGAAACTTAAATGTTGAATTTTGTAGAAAAATCATTAGATACATGTAGCTAAAAGATTGTTATCAACTGCAGTTTTGCATGTACAATACTTTATCTCTCTTATTGAACTATCACTGATTTGGTCAATAAACTAAAATATTTAGTCACAAACATTATTAAAATTGAGATTACTTATATTGTAAATGATTTCATTTGTTTAAGATTTTTTTTATTTGTTAGAAATATCTATGCAAATCAGTTTATTCAGCTTTTTAATTGAGAGGCTGACATTTTTTTGTTTGTCCAAGTGAGCTACACATTTGGATTTTACCCTTTATGAATTCCTTGCAAATATGACAGATGTTAATGTTCAGTAAATTTGTAATTAAGCCTATATATCACACAGAGCAATATTACTTAAAGGGACAGTCTAGTCCAAAATAAACTTTCATGATTCAGATAGAGAATGTAATTTTAAACAATTTTCCAATTTACTTTTATCACCAATCTTGCTTTGTTCTCTTGGTATTCTTAGTTGAAAGCTAAACATAGGAGGTTCATATGCTAATTTCTAAGCTCTTGAAGGCCGTCTTTTCTCTCAGGGCATTTTGACAGTTTTCATCACTAGAGGGTGTTAGTTCATGTGTGTCATATAGATAACACTGAGCTCATGCACGTGGAGTTCCAGGGAGCCAGCTCTGATTGGCTAAAATTTATGTCTGTCAAAAGAACTAAAATCAGAGGGCAGTTTGCAGAGACTTAGATACTCACAGAGGTAAAAAGTATATTTCTATAACAGTGTTGGTTATGCAAAACTAGGGAATGGGTAATAAATGGAATATACATATTTTTAAACAATAAAAATTCTGGTATAGACTGTCCCTATAACAAGCATTATATAAGGAATGCATTTGAAGAAAGTGTGGACTATTGTCCAGACACTAAAAGATATAATTGACCAAACAACACTCACAATGATAATGTATGGAGCTATAGTGTTTTTAAAGGAAAATGGCCAGTCAGTAAACTTCTGTGGAAAAAAATTTGGAATAGTGTACCTTAAGATCCATAATAAAGGTAACAACCTAAAACAGCCCTCATATACACAATTATTTATTTCCAGTGGAAGCCATCACAAATTATAGAGAAGTGATAACATCTTATTATCCTTGATGTGGATAGGAAGGCCAACATCTGGCTTTAAAGGACATAATAGTCAGGTTTGTTTATGTATACATAGCATATGTACCAGTTTTTAAGCACTGAATCAAAAAAATCTGCATATAAAATAAATATTATAAAATAATTATTTGTGGGGCTTTCCTATATAAGAGCAGTCTTAGGATACATCTCTTGAAAAGCCTGATAGAATTTGTTTCTGGTCTCCTTTTTGTGACGAGGCCATGTTAAAATATGAACTTGTATACATTTATAACTGTAATTGGAGACTTATTATTAGACAATAGAACATTCTATAATTTCCTCAGTGAGTTTTTGCATGGGTAAACACAGTGTTATAAGCCACTTTCAAATGTTACCCAATCTATTAACACAAAAGTCTTCCTACAGTTTTTTCTAATACTTTGGCATCAGGATAGCCCATCAGATACATAAAATGCTGACCACAAACAATTTTCCAAACACGCCTTTTTACATAACTATTAATTTTTTTTGAGGGGGGGGGGGGGGTATTCTCACACATGCTCAATTCACATTCCAGCATACATAATTAGGGGAAACCAGACGTGGACTCCATGCACACTTGCCCTTAGAGAGATACAACTGCACCTCACTGACGAGGCCCATAGGAGGCCGAAACGATCGTCTGGCGATGTTGCTTCCCTTGTTCAGAGAAGAATTGCCTGGTATTTCGGCGCTGGACTGTCATTGGGCAGGGTCAGACTGATATGCTTCAGGATATTTTTTCTTTGTGAAAGGGGCATAGTGTGCTAAAAGACTGTGCACCCTGAGGAGTTATTATAAAAATGGACATGCATGGAAGGTTTTTTCCAGCTTCTGTTCTATCTCATGGAGTGCTGTTCTTTCATTGTGTTATACATAATTAGTTCCTGGCTTCATTAAATTATAAACATTTATCAAACCCCACCTTTAAATGATGAGAATGTTTACAAGTAAACTATGACTATTTCTGAATATTTGTTGATGACTGCAATGATTTTTTTTTGTTAATAAAATTTGGTTTATACATAAATTGACTTTTAAATCATATTGAATAGGATAAATGCATACATTTCACCAATCAATCGTGTTAGGAGACTGTAAAACAGCAACCAAATAAACTAGGTACTTATCTGCATAATTTATCCTTTATTGTTAGAAATGTGGATGTTGCATTGGTGATAGAGGGTGCTAAATTGAGATAGACAGTGAGAGAGGAAGTGAAAGGGGTTCAGTATGTAAGTGAGGCTCAGCCGCCAGTGAAAGAGCTTCTGAGGGACTTGGATAAAAGTTGTGCAGGTGAAGGAGAGAGCAGATGAGAGAGTAAGTAATAGAGATAAAGGATTCCATGATGCACAAGAACAGGGTAAGCCTAATATATGACATTAAAAGAAACTTGCACAGCCGCTTCATGCACCCGATGATGACATCACCCGCCGATAGTCTGTTCTCACAGGCACGGTACAGGCCATAAAAGCAGAGAACCAACCTGCAGCATCACAGAACAAAATGTAAAATTTACATTTTGAAGTAGGGTTGCCACTTCAGCCATGTTTTCCTGGACAGTTATGAGCTATACATGCTGCAGGGTGTGCGGTTCGGAGTATGTATTGTGCCTCTGAGCATCACATGAATAGAGCTGCTGGACAGCATTATTCATGTTCCTCTCCCTGCACACCCTGCAGCATGTATAACATAAAACTGTCCAGGAAAACATGCCCGACGTGGCAACCCTAAGTGTATGCCTAATATATGATGTGGAGTCTCTAATTTACTGTGCCAAAGTGTTTTGTTTATGATTTCAGAAAGGTGGGAAATAATGTATGGGTTTGTGACTAATATGACTAGGCTAATTGGTTTATACCTAGGTTTAATAAGCTGTTAATTTGCCTTTGCTTTCTGGTCTTTGGCAGTTTAAAGCTATTCAAGTATATTTAAAGTGGAATGGCGCCATTCAATGTTTTGGTGGTACTGTACTGTTTCCTATTTGCCATTAGATTGCCATGTTTCTCTTTTTTATCCCAATAAAAATAAGTGCATAATGTGAAAATGGAATCTCCTATGTAAGAAGGTAATATCATATATCACGGAGCCTTAAAGGGATATGAAACCCCAATTTTTTCTTTTATGATTCAGATAGAGCATGTGATTTTTTTACAACTTTCTAATTTACTTCAAATACCAATATTTCTTATTTCTCTTGGTATCTTTTGTTGAAAAGCAGGGACATATGCTTAGGAGCTGGCCCTTTTATGGACCACTTTATGGCAGCAGTTTTCAAGGATGTTATCCGTTTGCAAAGAGCACTAGATGGCAGCACTATTTCCTGCCATTTAGTGCTCCAGATGCCTACCTAAGTATCTCTTCAGCACAGAATATCATGTGTAGTTTTTGCTGCAATCCTTATTTTAAAAAAGTATCCCTTTCCGAATCCACATGGAACTCTTTATATGAGTCCTGTCATGTGGTCTACCCAGGTAGGGCCTTCGTGACCAGCACTTGTGCATTGAGCCTCTGTATGGGGGACCCACACATGTGCATTGAGAGACAGTGACGTTTGGCTGATGTCATTGGCCACAGATATAGCACAAGCTGAGTGCAAATGATTATGTAGTAACATAGTAACATAGTAGATGAGGTTGAAAAAAGACCGAAGTCCATCGAGTTCAAACCTATACAAATCTAAAATACTTACAAAAAGCTCCAGTTACGCTTAAATAATCTCACTAACCAGGTGACCCATTTAATACTAGCAATCATATCCATGAATTTTGTTTATAGACAGAAATGTATCCAAACAATTTTTAAATGTATCTAGGGTATTGCCATCACTACCTCCTGGTAATGAGTTCCACACTTTTATTGCTCTTACAGTTTCCGTTGCAGGAGAATAAATCTCCTTTCCCTCCAACCTTAAATTGTGACCTCAGGTCACAAACATTTTCTTGGAATAAACAGTTCTTCTGCCATCTCTGTATATGGGCCTTGAATATATTTATATAAAGTAATCATGTCACCTCTTAAGCGCCTTTTTCTAAAGAAAACAGACCCAGTTTGGGCTAGCCTCTCCTCATAGCTTAAATTCTCCATCCCCTTATTAGCTTTGTGGCCCTTCTCTGAACTTTTTCTAGTTCTGCTATAGTCTTTTCCCCAGAAACTGCACTCCATACTCAAGGTGAGGTCTTACCAGGGGCTTTATATAGTGACAGAATTATGCTTTCCTCCTTTGAATCAATGCCTCTTTTAATACATGCTAGTATCTTATTAGCCGTTGAGCTGCTGCCCCTGCATTGTGCACCCATCTTTAGCTTGTTATCTATTACTACCCCCGAATCCCTTTCCTCCTGTGTTTGGCTAAGTCTTGTCCCATTTAAATAATACGTTGCCTGCTTATTTTTACTTACAAAATGTAGAACCTTGGCATTTTCCCGTATTAAATCTCATTTCCATTTAGCTGCCCATACTTCTAATATTTGCAGGCCCCTTTGTAACGAAAGTTCATCCTGCACTGACCTAATGACCTTACTTAACTTAGTAACATCTGCAAAAATAGAGATGTCGCTATTTATTCCTTGCTCCAAATCATTTATAAGAATATTAAAAAAAGAATAGGGCCCAGTACTGATCCTGGGGGGACTCCACTGATTACCTTTGGTCCAATCTGAGTATGATCCATTTACTACTACTCGTTGCTTCCTATCTTTAATCCAGATATTTATCCATAAACTAACCATGTTCAGATATTCCCAGTCCCTTAATTTTGTGCATTAATCTCTCATGCGGCACTGTATCAAACGCCTTTGCAAAATCTAAGTATAATCAACATCAAAACTGATTCCCCTTTAGTTTGACATGATCTATTTCTCATAAAACCATGCTGATTAGAGCATGTGAGCATGAGATTATATATGCTCCATAAAGGACACTGAACCCATTTTGTTTCTTTTTATGATTTAGATAGAGCATGAAATGTTAAGCAACTTTCTAATTTACTCCTATTATCAAAGTCTTCTTTGTTCTCTTGCTATCTTTATTTAAAAGCAGGAATATAAATCTTAGCAGCCTCCGCATTTTAGGTTCAGCACCATGTATAGCGCTTGCTTATTGGAGGCTTACATTTACCCACCAATAAGCAAGCATAACCCAGGTTCTCAACCAAAAATGGGCTGGCATCACATTCCTGCTTTTTAAATAAAGATTGCAAGAGAACAAAGAAAAATTGATAATAGAGTAAATTAAAAAAAGTTGCTTAAAATGTAATGCTCTATCTGAATCATGAAAGAAAAAAATGGGTTAGTGTCCCTTTAATGTGCATGTATTCTGGAGCATGCATTGAAAATAGTTAATATGCAAAGTAGATATTCGATACAACAAATCATTGGTTGCATGAATGTCAACAAGTAAAGAATTTATATTTTTACCTATTTAGAGTTTTGTTTTGGAATACAAGTGTGTTTTATAACCATTATATTACTGATGTTATACATCATTTTTAACACATCTGTTACTAAAGTCTTATAACCCTTTTGAAATACATTTGCATAGAAAGATTATGTTAAAGTTGTTTATTTTATTTTTTAAACTATCAGTAATTGTATGAATGGGACTAATAGGCTGATTGCTCAGCTGACTTGTAAGCAAACGATACTTTTCTATTGGTGGACAGTGGCATGCCTCAAAGACATATTTTTTTGTCTCAATACAAAAACAAAAGAAACCATAAAGGTAATTTATTTATGTTTTAACATGTTAACCTTTTATTTTTATATGTTAAATAAAGATTTTTAGAGATAGTACAAATGTTTAAACGACATTTAGCCATATTGTAAGGCTTAAGACAATATTAAGCAAAGGTTTGTAGATTTATAATAAATATAAATAAGACTGACATGTTTGCGTAACGTCCTATCTGATAAATGTATATGTATAAAAAGATAAATTAGCAAAACAAACATATATCATGTATATATATATTTGCTCCATATGTACAAAGAATGTCTAGTGGATGATATATCTATATCCATGTATGGTGAGCACATGAAGTGATACATTAAAACTAAATGCATCACGTAGAGTATCAAAAACAACAAACAGCAGGGGGTGCAATAAAAATTCCAGTTATGTAGCAGATTGTATATATAAAAAAAGAATCAAAGAAATACATCTAGTGGTACAATATCAAAACCAAAAGGGAAAGTGCTCAGTGATGTATGAACTCATTAATTCCCAGCTGTTATTGCACTCGTCAAACAAATTCCGCAATACTTTGGGATGTCTTTAAGGGTACCTCACCGTAACAGAAAGAAAGAAAAAAAAAAAGGTATCATCTGAATAAAAGCTTTCTAGAATTTATCCAAAATAGTCTCTGGTTAATGTGATCATAAATGTTTCTTCAATTTTATGGATAAACACAGCAACTGCTTCTCTTTCACCGTTCTTCCACCCTCTTTATTTGCCTACCCAAGTAAGCCTGCCTTCATTTATCCATTCATCACTTTAATCTCACAGCTTACTGTCCCTTGTTTTCACTCATCCATCCCTCTCTCAATATCACACTTAGTCCCTCTGTCTTCACTCATCCATCCCTTTCTTAACTCACACTTAGTCCCCCTGCTTTCACTCCTCCATCCTATCTCAATCTCCACTCAGGTCCCCCTGCTTTCACTCATCTATTCCTATCTCAATCTCCTACTCAGTCTCCCTGCTTTCACTCATCCCTGCTCTCACTCATCCACCTCTCAATCAACCTTTCAATTCATCTCCCCGTATTCATCCAGCCATCTCTTGGCTATCCTCTCTTTCCCCTTGCCCTCAATCATCAATCACTCTCTCAACTGCCCTTTCAGACCTTCTGCCCTCACTCATCCACCTCCTCTCAATTAACTTCTTGCTTCCATCCTTTTCTTATCCACCTCTCTCTCAACTGACCTGTCATTCCCCAGCCTTTATTCATCTACCTCTCTCTCAACGACCCTCTTGCTCACAGACTTTGCTCATCCACCTCTCATTCAGTTGACCTCTCACTCCTGAGGTTCTGGTCATCCATCATTATGTCAACTGATCTCTCCCCAGCCCTTCACTCATCCATACCTTTCTCAACTGACTTCTCACTCCCCACCAACCTGCACTCACCCAAACCTCTCTCACTGAACTCTCACTTCCCAGCTGCACTAATCCACACCTCTCTCAATTGACCTCTCACTACCCAGCTTCACTCATCCACACCTCTCTCAACTGACCTCTTCACTCTCCAGGCCTTAACTCATCTAACCTGACCTCTTCAGTTCTCAGCTTTTCCTCATTCACCTCTCTCTCAAATGACCTCTCACTCCCAGCATTTGGTCATACACCTTTCTGCCAACTGACCTCTCAGTCCCCAGTCTTCACTTTATACACATCTCTCTATGCCCCCCAAAGTCCCCCCTGTCCTCACTAATCCACTTCTCTCTATTATCCTTCAGTGCCCTTTGACCCCTCTCTCAATTGCCCATTCATTCCCTCTGCCTTAACTTATCTATCCCTCTCAACCACCCCTTAAGTGACCCTGCCTCAGCTATCCACTCTTATGTCAACTTTAATAGATAAATTCCCAAGCAGCTAGGGCCTGCTTGTCTGTCCAGATATACAGAGAGTGCAGAATTATTAGCTAGATAAAGAGAACCGAGATAGCACACAGAGTCTCTATAGAAGTGCGCAATGATCACAGCATGTGGCAGATGGCGATTCAGCAAACAGCAATCCAGGCAGCTCTCTCAGAAATGGTTGAGTGGACAATGGGAACCTGTGGATGACAGATGGAAGAGGCGCCTCATGGACAAGTATCGTTTTAGGCAGCAAAGGGACACACATGAGCAGCGGACCCCCACACAGAGTGTTACTCACAAGAGCGGCGGTACAAACGTGTACCCAGACAGGCAGGACGGAACCAAAAGTCGCCCGTCAGACAGGCGTAAGCTCGGTACGCTAGGCAAACGTCACTCAGCAAGCAGCTCAGAGTAAACCCAGCAGGGGAACCAATAGAGTCGAAGGGAACTCGACACAGCGGACCTCCAAAGGGGATCAGGAACGTAACCAAATGCTCCAGAGGCCTAGAACCTTTAGACAGCTGCACAACATGTATTCTGTATTTCCCAGAATACATGTTGTATATGGGAAATACAGAATACATGATTGTGCAGCTGTCTAAAGGTTCTAGGCCTCTGGAGCAATTTGGTTACGTTCCTGATCCCCTTTGGAGGTCCGCTGTGTCGAGTTCCCTTCGACTCTATGGTTCCCCTGCTGGGTTTACTCTGACGCTGCTTGCTGAGTGACGTTTGCCTAGCGTACCGAGCTTACGCTGTCTGACGGCGACTTTTGTTCCGTCCTGCCTGTCTGGGTACACGTTTGTACCGCCGCTCTTGTGAGTAACAACTCTGTGTGGGGGGTCCGCTGCTCATGTGTCCCTTTGCTGCCTAAAACGATACTTGTCCCCATGAGCGCCTCTTCCATCTGTCATCCACAGGTTCCCATTGCAGAATTATTAGGCAAGTTGTATTTTTGAGGATTAATTTTATTATTGAACAACAACCATGTTCTCAATGAACCCAAAAAACTCATTAATATCAAAGCTGAATATTTTGGAAGTAGTTTTTAGTTTGTTTTTAGTTTTAGCTATTTTAGGGGGATATCTGTGTGTGCAGGTGACTATTACTGTGCATAATTATTAGGCAACTTAACAAAAAACAAATATATACCCATTTCAATTATTTATTTTTACCAGTGAAACCAATATAACATCTCAACATTCACAAATATACATTTCTGACATTCAAAAACAAAACAAAAACAAATCAGTGACCAATATAGCCACCTTTCTTTGCAAGGACACTCAAAAGCCTGCCATCCATGGATTCTGTCAGTGTTTTGATCTGTTCACCATCAACATTGCGTGCAGCAGCAACCACAGCCTCCCAGACACTGTTCAGAGAGGTGTACTGTTTTCCCTCCTTGTAAATCTCACATTTGATGATGGACCACAGGTTCTCAATGGGGTTCAGATCAGGTGAACAAGGAGGCCATGTCATTAGATTTTCTTCTTTTATACCCTTTCTTGCCAGCCACGCTGTGGAGTACTTGGACGCGTGTGATGGAGCATTGTCCTGCATGAAAATCATGTTTTTCTTGAAGGATGCAGACTTCTTCCTGTACCACTGCTTGAAGAAGGTGTCTTCCAGAAACTGGCAGTAGGACTGGGAGTTGAGCTTGACTCCATCCTCAACCCGAAAAGGCCCCACAAGCTCATCTTTGATGATACCAGCCCAAACCAGTACTCCACCTCCACCTTGCTGGCGTCTGAGTCGGACTGGAGCTCTCTGCCCTTTACCAATCCAGCCACGGGCCCATCCATCTGGCCCATCAAGACTCACTCTCATTTCATCAGTCCATAAAACCTTAGAAAAATCAGTCTTGAGATATTTCTTGGCCCAGTCTTGACGTTTCAGCTTGTGTGTCTTGTTCAGTGGTGGTCGTCTTTCAGCCTTTCTTACCTTGGCCATGTCTCTGAGTATTGCACACCTTGTGCTTTTGGGCACTCCAGTGATGTTGCAGCTCTGAAATATGGCCAAACTGGTGGCAAGTGGCATCTTGGCAGCTGCACGCTTGACTTTTCTCAGTTCATGGGCAGTTATTTTGCGCCTTGGTTTTTCCACACGCTTCTTGCGACCCTGTTGACTATTTTGAATGAAACGCTTGATTGTTCGATGATCACGCTTCAGAAGCTTTGCAATTTTAAGAGTGCTGCATCCCTCTGCAAGATATCTCACTATTTTTGACTTTTCTGAGCCTGTCAAGTCCTTCTTTTGACCCATTTTGCCAAAGGAAAGGAAGTTGCCTAATAATTATGCACACCTGATATAGGGTGTTGATGTCATTAGACCACACCCCTTCTCATTACAGAGATGCACATCACCTAATATGCTTAATTGGTAGTAGGCTTTCGAGCCTATACAGCTTGGAGTAAGACAACATGCATAAAGAGGATGATGTGGTCAAAATACTCATTTGCCTAATAATTCTGCACTCCCTGTATATATATATATATATTAATATATATTATTATTATAAATACATATAACATAAAAATTAAAACATACAGGGAGTGCAGAATTATTAGGCAAATGAGTATTTTGACCACATCATCCTCTTTATGCATGTTGTCTTACTCCAAGCTGTATAGGCTCGAAAGCCTACTACCAATTAAGCATATTAGGGGAGGTGCATCTCTGTACTGAGAAGGGGTGTGGTCTCATGACATCAACACCCTATATCGGGTGTGCATAATTATTAGGCAACTTCCTTTCCTTTGGCAAAATGGGTCAAAAGAAGGACTTGACAGGCTCAGAAAAGTCAAAAATAGTGAGATATCTTGCAGAGGGATGCAGCACTCTTAAAATTGCAAAGCTTCTGAAGCGTAATCATCGAACAATCAAGCGTTTCATTCAAAATAGTCAACAGGGTCGCAAGAAGCGTGTGGAAAAACCAAGGCGCAAAATAACTGCCCATGAACTGAGAAAAGTCAAGCGTGCAGCTGCCAAGATGCCACTTGCCACCAGTTTGGCCATATTTCAGAGCTGCAACATCACTGGAGTGCCCAAAAGCACAAGCTGTGCAATACTCAGATACATGGCCAAGGTAAGAAAGGCTGAAAGACGACCACCACTGAACAAGACACACAAGCTGAAACGTCAAGACTGGGCCAAGAAATATCTCAAGACTGATTTTTCTAAGGTTTTATGGACTGATGAAATGAGAGTGAGTCTTGATGGGCCAGATGGATGGGCCCGTGGCTGGATTGGTAAAGGGCAGAGAGCTCCAGTCCGACTCAGACGCCAGCAAGGTGGAGGTGGAGTACTGGTTTGGGCTGGTATCATCAAAGATGAGCTTGTGGGGCCTTTTCGGGTTGAGGATGGAGTCAAGCTCAACTCCCAGTCCTACTGCCAGTTTCTGGAAGACACCTTCTTCAAGCAGTGGTAAAGGAAGAAGTCTGCATCCTTCAAGAAAAACATGATTTTCATGCAGGACAATGCTCCATCACACGCGTCCAAGTACTCCACAGCGTGGCTGGCAAGAAAGGGTATAAAAGAAGAAAATCTAATGACATGGCCTCCTTGTTCACCTGATCTGAACCCAATTGAGAACCTGTGGTCCATCATCAAATGTGAGATTTACAAGGAGGGAAAACAGTACACCTCTCTGAACAGTGTCTGGGAGGCTGTGGTTGCGGCTGCACGCAATGTTGATTGTGAACAGATCAAAACACAGACAGAATCCATGGATGGCAGGCTTTTGAGTGTCCTTGCAAAGAAAGGTGGCTATATTGGTCACTGATTTGTTTTTGTTTTGTTTTTGAATGTCAGAAATGTATATTTGTGAATGTTGAGATGTTATATTGGTTTCACTGGTAAAAATAAATAATTGAAATGGGTATATATTTGTTTTTTGTTAAGTTGCCTAATAATTATGCACAGTAATAGTCACCTGCACACACAGATATCCCCCTAAAATAGCTAAAACTAAAAACAAACTAAAAACTACTTCCAAAAATATTCAGCTTTGATATTAATGAGTTTTTTGGGTTCATTGAGAACATGGTTGTTGTTCAATAATAAAATTAATCCTCAAAAATACAACTTGCCTAATAATTCTGCAATGGGAACCTGTGGATGACAGATGGAAGAGGCGCCTCATGGGACAAGTATCGTTTTAGGCAGCAAAGGGACACACATGAGCAGCGGACCCCCCACACAGAGTGTTACTCACAAGAGCGGCGGTACAAACGTGTACCCAGACAGGCAGGACGGAACCAAAAGTCGCCCGTCAGACAGGCGTAAGCTCGGTACGCTAGGCAAACGTCACTCAGCAAGCAGCGTCAGAGTAAACCCAGCAGGGGAACCAATAGAGTCGAAGGGAACTCGACACAGCGGACCTCCAAAGGGGATCAGGAACGTAACCAAATTGCTCCAGAGGCCTAGAACCTTTAGACAGCTGCACAACATGTATTCTGTATTTCCCATATACAACATGTATTCTGGGAAATACAGAATACATGTTGTGCAGCTGTCTAAAGGTTCTAGGCCTCTGGAGCAATTTGGTTACGTTCCTGATCCCCTTTGGAGGTCCGCTGTGTCGAGTTCCCTTCGACTCTATTGGTTCCCCTGCTGGGTTTACTCTGACGCTGCTTGCTGAGTGACGTTTGCCTAGCGTACCGAGCTTACGCCTGTCTGACGGGCGACTTTTGGTTCCGTCCTGCCTGTCTGGGTACACGTTTGTACCGCCGCTCTTGTGAGTAACACTCTGTGTGGGGGGTCCGCTGCTCATGTGTGTCCCTTTGCTGCCTAAAACGATACTTGTCCCATGAGGCGCCTCTTCCATCTGTCATCCACAGGTTCCCATTGTCCACTCACCATTTCTGAGAGAGCTGCCTGGATTGCTGTTTGCTGAATCCGCCATCTGCCACATGCTGTGATCATTTGCGCACTTCTATAGAGACTCTGTGTGCTATCTCGGTTCTCTTTAATCTAGCTAATAATTCTGCACTCTCTGTATATCTGGACAGACAAGCAGGCCCTAGCTGCTTGGGAATTTATCTATTAAAGTTGAC
>NW_026512883.1:0-38535 GCF_027579735.1 Bombina bombina
AGGCTCTAAAGATTTCAAATTTTTTTTTCTAAGACTGGTTTTCCTCGTAAAGTGAGTGACGTCATGAGCTTGTGTGAAAAACTCACTAAATCGTGTTCTTTTTGTAATAAATAAATATTTTGTGTATGTCATGTGGTGTATATTGTTTGTATGCATTGATGAGTGTATGTTTGTGATAATGTTATTAGTTAGATGTAGGTATATGAGGATCTTTTCCCGTATGTCCATGTAAGTCAATGGGAAAATGGATTTGTGTGGATTTTTTTCAAACACCCGAGATCTCGCAACTTTAATACTTTGTATTTTGCTGAAAAAATATTAAATATGAAAAATAAATATAGTGTAGTGTTTGTATGAGTGTAAGTGTACTTTGTGTAATATTTTTTTTGTGATTCGTGGATGTTTTTGTTGTCGGTATATGTTTACTACTGGGTCTGAGGTGGCGGTAGAAATGTGAGCGTTAGGTGTATTTTGAGTGGCGGTAAATAAACTCGAAATACCGGAGTGCGTAAGAAACCCGCGTTAGGAGCCTCTAACGCTGGTTTTCACGGCTAACGCCGAACTCCAAATCTAGGCCTAATTTTTTTAACTGTCTCCCTTTAAGTATATTTTTAGTTCATGTCCCTTTAAATAAACATTTCACAATAATGCTTGAAATATCAGAAACCTAGGCACCTTCCTTTTGATAAATTAGTATAACATATGAGTCAATAAAATTTAGATTAACTTCTAGATTGTTTTACACACTGAATGAAATATATATTGTAAAGGAGGTATTTCAGAGTCTTCAGCTTAGAGGGACATTAAGCTATATGTTATGTATGCATTTTGGATAAGATTATAATATTTGAACAACTTAATATGTTTTGGTATTCAATCATTAGATTGTAATTATATATATTTTTGGATTAAATACACCTCTATATCAACTATAATATGTATTCCTTTTTATGATTGTGATCCTTAAATATCTAATGATGAAATATGTATGACTAATGTATGTAAGCTACCAATAATAAACATTCTTCCTGTGATTATTAACTAGCATGCATTGGTACACCAACCTGGATAATGCATGGTCTTTGAAAGTCAATTCAGGGCTAAACAGTTGATCTTCAATATGTGTCTTAATCATCATTTCAAAAATAGAGGACTGAAATCCCATCTAAAAATTAGAAATTCATCTAAGTGTCTGATTGTGATCCCTAAATATCTAATTAAGAACTAAATATGACTAATGTATGGAAGCTACTAATATTCAACATTCTTCCTGTGATTCTTAACTAGCATGCATTGGTACACCAACCTGGATAATGCATGGTCTTTGAAAGTCAATTCAGGGGTAAAAAGTTGATCTTCAATAGGTGTCTTATTCATCATTTCAAAAATAGAGGACTGTGAAATACCATCTAAAATTTTGAAAATCATCTAAGTGTCTCCAATAGGATGCCTCAACAGCCTTATTCTATTAAATAGTTGGCACTTACCATGTGAACATGTCTTTGTATGCTTTTCAAGGTCAGCAGATTTGAAAGATAATGCCAGACATGATCCCATTGGTATACTTCAATTTCAATCTTGGCTTTTTCCACTGTCAGTCTGGGCAATCTTCACTGTCAGGCTTCTAATTCTTCCCTTTCAGTCTTTAGATTAAGTCAGCTCCCTAATGGCATAAAAGGTTTATTCAAAATTACTACAAGTGTGTGAATCATTTCTCTAGCCCTCTCCCACCCACCATTTCATAAGAAATTTCTGTCACTAGCTTACTGTGTAGCATCTTGTGTTATGTTCTATCAAGTGTGAAGATGAGTCATATTGAGCAGAACAAACCTCTAATGTGTGACATTGAACCATAGTCATGCTAGAGGATCCCTTTCTGAGTATTTTCATTTTAAGTAATGTGTAAACTAAATACTAGTTTAGAAAATGTATGCCATATGATGTATTTGTGTACAATTCATGCCAGCAACAGTCCAGACATTTATGCTTACCAGCTGATGTGCTCTTTAAAAACCAGGTGGCAAAGACTCGCTACAGGACCCAATGGCCAGAGCATCACCTATATTAATAAATGAAACACATTTTTAGCATTTGATGAACAATCCTAACATGTTTGCACAATTCTCTACTTGTCATTTCCCTACAGTTCACATCTATTGATAATACTCCAGTCTAACTTCTATTCTTTACCGTCTAAAGTTGCGGTTGATGATGTCTGCTCTGACATTGAGCCCCTCGTCCCGGAATGGCCCCTCTAGAACAGGATCATCCTCCTCATCTCTGAGGAGGTTTCTGTCCGGCAGGACGGCCTGCAGCATCCCAGCCCGCTGTGCAATATTATGCAGGACGCTACAGGCTACAACGATCTTAGCCACCTTCTTTGGGTTGTACTGGAGGGCTCCTCCCGACCTGTCCAGGCACCTGAACCTCATCTTTAGGAGCCCGAACATCCGTTCAACCACCGCCCTGGTTCTCTTATGAGCCCTATTGTAGCGCTCCTCAGACACATCAGTCGGGCTACGCAAGGGGGTAATGAGCCAAGGCCGGCTCATGTACCCAGAATCACCTATAAATTATGAACAGAACATAATTCCAACAGAATCCTCAAAATAGTATTTGTAGTACAATAAAAAGTTTTGTACACGATAATCCATTAACAAATGTTTATTTTAACTTTAAAATATCTAGTTCAATATTATTCTCTATCTTCCCATTTCAGCTAAGACATGCTACATATTCGTATTTCTCCTAAATCAAGCCTTGTGTAAAATGCTAACTACATGGTTACATTACATTCTCTATCTGAGCATTTAAGGTAAGACATGCTACATATCTGCATTGAACTAAAAGACATTTGCGGAAAGAGACAATGACATGGTTTAATTGCATTAGCTAATATCTTCACATTTCAGCTAAGACATGCTACATATGCGTATTTCTCCGAAATCAAGCCTTGTGTAAAATGCTAACTACATGGTTACATTACATTCTCTATCTGAGCATTTAAGGTAAGACATGCTACATATCTGCATTGAACTAAAAGACATTTGCGGAAAGAGACAATGACATGGTTAAATTGCATTAGCTAATATCTTCCCATTTCAGCTAAGACATGCTACATATGCGTATTTCTCCGAAATCAAGCCTTGTGTAAAATGCTAACTACATGGTTACATTACATTCTCTATCTGAGCATTTAAGGTAAGACATGCTACATATCTGCATTGAACTAAAAGACATTTGCGGAAAGAGACAATGACATGGTTAAATTGCATTAGCTAATATCTTCACATTTCAGCTATGACATGTTACATATGCGTATTTCTCCGAAATCAAGCCTTGTGTAAAATGCTAACTACATGGTTACATTACATTCTCTATCTGAGCATTTAAGGTAAGACATGCTACATATCTGCATTGAACTAAAAGACATTTGCGGAAAGAGACAATGACATGGTTAAATTGCATTAGCTAATATCTTCACATTTCAGCTAAGACATGCTACATATGCGTATTTCTCCTAAATCAAGCCTTGTGTAAAATGCTAACTACATGGTTACATTACATTCTCTATATGAGCATTTAAGGTAAGACATGCTACATATCTGCATTGAACTAAAAGTAGACATTAGCAGGGGGAAAATATATGGTTAAATTGCATCCTATAGCTGAACATTACGCTAACATTTTAAAACTACAGTGGCAATTGTCAAAATAATTAACCATGTTGTGCACAAATACTCACCAACGAGATAACCAGGGGGCATTTGTCTTTCCTCAAACTGTCTCCACAGGGACGACAGAGAGAGGATGCGGGCATCATGACAAGCTCCTCCAAAATTCGCACACACATGCATAATCCTCATCTGTGCATCACAAACATACTGCACGTTGAGGCTATGAAAATTTTTGCGATTTCTGAAGGGCGAGTCATCAATTGGAGCACGCAGCGCAATATGGGTACAATCTATGGCTCCCAAGACATTGGGCATTTGAGCAATATCAAAGAATTCCCGCTTCAGGCGCCTCCAATCACCATCATTCTCTGGGAATCCTATGTATTGCTTACTGATACGTACCATGGCGTCCAGAAAGTTATCAAACACCGCAGAGAATGTACCTTGAGCCAGGCCATGCATGTACAGTTCTCCGGATTGAAAACTCCCGGAGGCCAGAACGTATAGACAGCTTAGCATCCTACTCATGGCGGGAACAGCAGTCCTTATTCTTATACGTGGCTCCAAATGAGGTTTAAGAAGATTGTAAAGGCCAATGAGCTGTTCGCGATCGAGCCGATACTTATCAAAAACCTCAAAGTCGCTCCTGTTTTCCAAGGTGGGTCTCACCCTGTAGACACGAGGACCTCGAACCAGATGACCCCTTCGTCTCAGTCTGAGCCGCCGAGGCTGCCTGATTCGACCAACAGCTAGTTCGCCAATAGCAGCACCAGCAGCGTCTACCATGTCATCGTCATCCATCTTTCAAAACAGCGTAACAAGGTAAGCACTTGATCTGATGTGGATCACAAGTGATGCATTGGCCATGTTGTTTGGGGGATTTATAGTACAATTAGTCCAATGGTAGTGATTTGTAATGATTGCTGATTGTATTCACCTGTTTGTATGTGAGCGGCGCGAATGCTTTCACAGTGGGCGTTTATTTGTTGTTTGCTGAAATGTTATTTTGCAACAATGATTCTCAATGTGAAAGTGTCAAATATCACACATACAGTGCATGTTTGTAATGTTTGTTCATATGCGTAATCAATATTTCTTAAACGCGATCTTATAGTAACAAGCACACGTCCAGGCTAACATGAATGAAAGTGCATAGTTGTGTATAATGTGCATCGAATGTGATCGATCAATGTTGCTGCAATATTGTTTGTAAACGATAAAGTAACAGCTGCCATCTGTAGTATTGTATATATAAGTGATTGCTGAGCTGTAAATATTGTATGCGTCCCTTTAAAATCGCAATAATAATTCCGAACTTCCCGTCTGCCATCTGTAGTATTGTATATATAAGTGATTGCCGAGATGTGAATATTGTACGCGTCCCTTTCAAATCGCAATAATAATTCCGAACTTCCCATCTGCCATCTGTAGTATTGTATATATAAGTGATTGCCGAGATGTCAATATTGTATGCGTCCCTTTCAAATCGCACTAATACTGAATAACTTCCCGTCTGCCATCTGTAGTATTGTATATATAAGTGATTGCCGAGCTGTCAATATTGTATGCGTCCCTTTAAAATTGCAATAATAATTTCGAACTTCCCGTCTGCCATCTGTAGTATTGTATATATAAGTGATTGCCGAGATGTCAATATTGTATGCGTCCCTTTCAAATCGCACTAATACTGAATAACTTCCGGCTGTCATCTGTAGTATTGTATATATAAGTGATTGCCGAGCTGTCAATATTGTATGCGTCCCTTTAAAATCGCACTAATGCTGAATAACTTCCGGCTGTCATCTGTAGTATTGTATATATAAGTGATTGCCGAGATGTCAATATTGTATGCGTCCCTTTCAAATCGCACTAATACTGAATAACTTCCGGCTGTCATCTGTAGTATTGTATATATAAGTGATTGCCGAGATGTCAATATTGTATGCGTCCCTTTCAAATGGCACTAATGCTGAATAACTTCCGTCTGTCATCTGTAGTATTATATATATAAGTGATTTGCGATCTGACAATATTTATTAATTGTCCCATTGAAATCGCCTTAATAATGCTGTTCCAAACTGATGTTTACGTATATGTTGTATTGTAGTATTGAGTGTTAAAGTTCCGAAAGGGGCGGTACAGTGGTGAATCTGTGATGTGTATGGTTGAATCTTCTAATGACGTCATGATATTATTAACCTGCCTATGTAGTTCTGAAATCCTCATTGTGTTGTTGTATTGTGCTACATTGTTATTGTGTGCTGAATAAAATCTAAATGTGTGCTTTGTGGTTGCGTGATGGCTGATGCGTGTTATGTACATGTACGTATATATTGTGATTGTGTCCCACATATGCTGACTTCTATATAGCGGTCTGGCATTGTTGTTCCTTCCCATAAAGTGACATCTGTAATCTGGTGTAATGATGTTCTTGTTGTACGTAATTCCTAATGGTTTCTGGTGATGGAATCATGATGTTAAAAGTACAGTAAAATCCATATGTTGTGTTTTGTGATTCCTCTAGAGAATGTAATGTGTTTTTCCCCCATCATTTGAATGCACATGTATGAGTGAATGTTAAAAGTAATGTATGTGCATCCATGAGTGATCATGTGTTAAGCCTACGTAGATATGCTGTTGCTGCAAGCATATGAGTTGAATAACTGAAATGCAATAATAAAGGTAAATGAGAATTGTTTCCCATTGTGTAGTGTTTGTGAATCCTGAAAAGTTGACATTATTTTTGTGTCCGTTTAAATGTAATATTTTTAAAACAAAAATGTTGTTACTAGTGATGTTGATTTGTAGTTGATGTAATATAAAATTCTGAAAGAATTTAATGGTGTTGTGAATATTCAAACAGTAAAATCCATAAATCCACCATAGGGAAATAGTCATTTCTTGATCTATTTATCATAGCTGGGTCTAACGCATGAAATCATGTATTTTCTAGCGCTGGTATTTGGAGTTTTTCTGTCTACGCTATTTGTGTGCATTAGGGAAATGAGGGTTTCGCGTGCACGAGCACGTCTTCCCAATAGAAGTCAATGGAGGCTCTAAAAATTGGTCATTTTTTTTTTCTAAGACTGGTTTTTATCGTAAAGTGAGTGACGTCATGAGCTTTTGTGAAAAAGTAACTAAATCGTGTTCTTTTTGTAATAAATAAATATTTTGTGTATGTCATGTGGTGTATATTGTTTGTATGCATCGATGAGTGTATGTTTGTGATAATGTTATTAGTTAGATGTAGGTATATGAGGGTCTTTTCCGTGTGTCAATGTAAGTCAATGGGAAAATGGATTTGTGTTGTTTTTTTTCAAACACCCGAGATCTCACAACTTTAATCCTTTGTATTTTGATGAAAAATTATTAAATATGAAAAATAAACATAGTGTAGTGTTTGTATGACTGTAAGTGTAGTTTGTGTAATATTTTTTATTTGATTCGTGGATGTTTTTTTTGTCGGTATATGTTTACTACTGGGTCTGAGGTGTCGGTAGAAATGTGAGCGTTAGGTTTTTTTTGAGTGTCGGTAACTGAACTCTAAATACCGGAGTCCGTAAGAAACCCGCGTTAGGAGCCTCTAACGCTGGTTTTCACGGCTAACGCCGAACTCCAAATCTGGGCCTCTGATTCTTCTACCTCTCCTTCTTTGCAAGTTGTCAACCGGTGCCTGTATAGCCCTTATTCCTCGTAATTGAATTAATCGGAAAAGAAACATGTGTAAAAGTGTCTCCATCTTCATTCAGTGATCCAAAAACCAATAATGCTACAATAGTAGTCTAGTCCTTTCTCTTAAGTACTTCTACCTGGCGTCAGGTTGATACACCCTATAGTTTTCTATTGTATTCGCTACCTAAATGGTCGCGAAGCAAATCACGTGAAGTTACAGTGAAAGTTGGAGCGGACGGATTAGTTGTAACATTCATAATTTCCGATTACAGCGAATTTACGTGCAATCGAACATGTAGTAAGTGGAAAAAGGCTTCGGAATGATCAGTTGCGTAAAATTACGATCGCTGATGAAAATAGTGGTTTTTCGACCAGATCGCAGATTGGTACATATGAGAAGCAGATCGTGAGCGAATTTTGACGCGGAAATACAGACGGACGGTCACTTCGAAGCTTAGTGCATGGCGCCCTATGTCTAGAGGCGATATTTATTATTCTCTAATATTTACAAGTCATTTTCATATTTTTCTAAAGTATATAGCCAATTTAAAGTTTCTTGTCAAATTCTATAAAAGCATTCCAGAATTTTATTTTTTTAGGAGAAAAGTGGCAAACAAGAGAAATGATACTACCATGTCAATACAAAATATAGCAGTAACTTTTTAGAAACTTGTTGCTTGGAATTACAAATCAATTTTTTTAAAACTTGACTACTTCATAAGTGACATTTAAATAATTTGATTTATCATAGGTTAAAATAAAATAATTCAGAACAAAAATATTAAAGGGTTCAATCTGAAATTATCATATCATTTCTGTTATCTTGATGAATATTTGCATTTGACCATTTGTATTGCTTCTTATACGACTCGGTATGTTAGTATTACATTTAAGAACTTTAAATATTGTAGAACAAGTTTTAAAAGGAGTAACTTTTTTAACCCCTTAATGACAGAGGACGTACCAGGTACGTCATAGAAAAAACTTCCCTTAATGACAGTTGACGTACCTGGTACGTCCTCTGTTGTCTGAAGTGCTGGAAGCGATCATGATCGCTTCCAGCTGCTTACAAGGGATTGTAGTGATGCCTCAATATTGAGGCATCATTACAATCCCCCATTTTACATACCGATGCAGAAAGGGCCAGAGGGGGAGGGTTAGAAAGATGTATGGGGGGATCAGGGAGGTTGTGGGGTAAGGGGGGATCTATCACTGCAGACTTTATGCCAAAAAATAAAAAAAATAAAAAAAAAATATTTTTATTTCAGTACTGGCAGACTTTCTGCCAGTACTTAAGATGGCGGTGACAATTGTGAGGTGGGGAGGGAAGAGAGCTGTTTGAGGGGGGTCAGGGGGGGATCAGGGGGTGGGATGTGTCAGGTGGGAGGCTGATCTCTACACTAAAGCTAAACATTAACCCCACAAGCTACCTAATTAACCCCTTAACTGCTGGGCATAATACAAGTGTGGTGCGCAGCAGTATTTAACGGCCTTATTATTGCCAAAAAGCAACACCAAAGCCATATATGTCTGCTATTTCTGAACAAAGGGGATCCCAGAGAAGCATTTACAACCTTTTGTGCCATAATTGCACAAGCTGTTTGTAAATAATTTCAATGAGAAACCTAAAATTGTGAAAAATTTAAGTTTTTTTTTTATTTGATCGTATTTGGCGGTGAAATGGTGGCATGAAATATACCAAAATGGGCCTATATCAATAATTTGGGTTGTCTACTACACTACACTAAAGCTAAAATTAAACCTAAAAGCTCCCTACAAGCTCCCTAATTAACCCCTTCACGGCTGGGCATAATTCACGTGTGGTGTGCAGCGGCATTTAGCGGCCTTCTAATTACCAAAAAGCAACGCCAAATCCATATAGGTCTGCTATTTCTGAACAAAGGGGATCCCAGAGAAGTATTTACAACCATTTATGCCATAATTGCACAAGTTGTTTGTAAATAAATTCAGCGAGAAACCTAAAGTTAGTGAACAAAATTGTGAAAAAGTCAACAATTTTTTTTATTTGATCGCATTTGGCGGTGAAATGGTGGCATGAAATATACCAAAATGGGTCTAGATCAATGCTTTGGGATGTCTTCTAAATATAAATCTATACATGTCAAGGGATATTCAGGGATTCCTGAACGATATCAGTGTTCCAATTTAACTAGCGCTAATTTTGAAAAAAAGTGGTTTGGAAATAGCAAGTGCTACTTGTATTTATGGCCCTATAACTTGCAAAAAAAGCAAAGAACATGCAAACATTGAGTATTTCTAAACTTGGGACAAATTTAGAAACTATTTAGAATGGGTGTATTTTGGTGGTTGTAGATGTGTAACAGATTTTGGGGGTAAAAGTTAGGAAAAGTGTGTTTTTTTTTCAATTTTTTCCTCATATTTTATATTTTTTTATAGTAAATTATAAGATATGATGAAAATAATGGTATCTTTAGAAAGTCCATTTAATGGCGAGAAAAACGATATATAATATGTGTGGGTAAAGTAAATGAGTAAGAGGAAAATTACAGCTAAACACAAACACTGCAGAAATGTAAAAATAGCCATTGTCATTAAGGGTAATAAAATTGAAAAATGGTCCGGTCATTAAGGGGTTAAATTATTAGATGAGAAAATTGAAATATACCCTCACAATATGTTTAAAGAGGATGAATAATTGGGGACTAGAAAATCTTCCCATTTAGGTGCCAGGATTATACTTTCAGGGATCATTTCTATAGGTTTTGTTTGGAGAAATGTGCTTGAAAGTGAACAATTTTGCTTTCCATGATGATGAGCTTGAGTGTTTTCTCTTCAGTTTGAAGACTGTAAGCGATGCTGTTTTAAAGCAGCTGTTTACTATTGATGACTGTTCCACTTTTTGTATAGAAGTGTTGGCGAGAGAAAACACAAGCTGAGTGGCTAATATACTAATTTTCAAAAGAAAAGCTTTATTTAAGAGCTTTATTTTCAAGAAATTGTATGTCAGTAAACATAAAATTAATGTTTGTGGAATGTCAAGAAACACTGAACATCTGAAACATTGACAAATTGATACAGGGTATGTCTAGAGGCGATATTTATTATTCTCTCATATTTACAAGTCATTTTCATATTTTTCTAAAGTATATAGCCAATTTAAAGTTTCTTATCAAATTCTATAGAAGCATTCCAGAATTTTTTTTTTTTTAAAAGAAAAGTGGCAAACAAGAGAAATGATACTACCATGTCAATACAAAATATAGCAGTAACTTTTTAGAAACTTGTTGCTTGGAATTACAAATTAATTTTTTTTAAAACTTGACTACTTCATAAGTGACATTTAAATAATTTGATTTATTATAGGTTAAAATAAAATAATTCAGAACAAAAATATTAAAGGGTTCAATCTGAAATTTTCATATCATTTCTGCTATCTTGATGAATATTTGCATTTGACCATTTGTATTGCTTCTTATACGACTTAGTTGGTATGTTAGTATTACATTTAAGAACTTTAAATATTGTAGAACAAGTTTTAAAAGGAGTAACTTTGGGGGGCGGAGCTAGCCTGTGAGCTGTGAAGACGTGATTCTTATACGACTTAGTTGGTATGTTAGTATTACATTTAAGAACTTTAAATATTGTAGAACAAGTTTTAAAAGGAGTAACTTTGGGGGGCGGAGCTAGCCTGTGAGCTGTGAAGACGTGATTGCATAGAGCTCCTGAGGAGTGATAGAAAAATAGCTTTAAAATAGTGTCTTTTTTTTTTGTTTTGCCCTTTTATCCCATTACTGCTATACCTTGAAGGGATACTCTGCTGACCACTCTATGCTGGGACTTTAAATTAGGCTATAGTATATTCCCTGCGGGACTGGTCCGTATGCGGCCCTGAGAGAACCCCTAAAAACGGACCTTACAGCAAGCGGCAGGACAACAAGCACCGGGTAATTGAAAATACCCCTCCGGACACCTACCTACACAGACCCATAACCGCAGACTACAAGGAAGGAGTTGTCCTGCCGGGGGAAAAAAAGGGCGTGAAGGATCGTCATTACTCACTGACGTCATTGGCCAGAGACAGAGTGAAAGGCCCGTGTAGACGCCAGCTACCAAGCGGAGGACAAGGAGCCGAGAAGTGTGCAGGCTTCCGACTACGCGACACTTCTGTGTGAGTACAGCGGGCTAGACCTGGGGGAGGACAAGAGCGCAACAAACAAGCACAATTCCTGCAAGCCACTGTGCGCCGGAGGGCCGAGGCTCCGCTCCGGTGCACACTTGCATACTCTGCCACTGTTTTGGATAGCGGGGTAATAGTAACAGTTAACCTGAGTCTTTCTGGACTGCCTTGCCTTAAGTGGCTTATTAGACTCATATCCTTCCCAGGCTCAATATTTGCTTGCACCTGCTTGGCCCTCAGTCTAAGACCCCAGTACTCCTACCTTACACACAGCCTACATCAGACTGCTGAGTTCACCTGCAACTGGTGCCCTGCCATTACCATTCAGGCCTGGCATTCTGAACCTTAACTGGACATTATTGTCATCTTACAGATGTTAGTGCACTAAGCCTTGATTAGCTGGATGCCATTTAACTACTCATATTGGCCATACTCTGACCACTGCAGTACCACGAGGTCTCACCCCCCTGGCATAGTGTGGTGCTTTTGAACCTTTTCCAGATACAGGAGATTAGTAACATCGCTGCAAATTGCTCTGTCATCCCTGTCACTTAATAGAAGGCATAACCTCTGCATATATTAACAGCACAGAAAAGGGCAATTCTGCTGTGTCTCTCCCTCCCCTTTCCTGCTCCTTCCTGGGGCAGGTCATACCCTAGTTCCCTTTTCCGTCTGAGCCCAGTGGTGGCACTTCCCCTGGGGAGAGACACATTTATCTTTGAGTTGCCAGTTCCAGGAGCTATCCATTGCTCACCCACCTGCTGAACAGTCTTATAACCACAAGTGCAACAGCCTGTACTGAAGATATTTCTCACTTATTTAGCTTGTCCAGACTGGTAATGATGTGCTAAATTCTGCGGCACCCCTCCCCACTGGTGCGAAACAGCTGTGCCTACTGGGCCTCCCCAGTTGAGACCCTGCTTTTGACAACAGATACCCCTGCTTTCAGGGACCCTGCTACACAATGTCACAACAAGCCAAAAGAAAGTCTAAAGGCCCCCATCCCTCAAAGCACATGGTCCGAGACCATTTCCAGCCTATTAGAGATCCTATACCAGACATCTCTGATGATGACAGATCTATCTCTCCTCCTTTATCTGAAGGGAGGGCCAGTGTGAGAAGTTCTCCACCCTCTCGCACGCAATCTGAAACAGTCACCATTGACTCTATAAAATTGCTATTAGATCAACAAACTCAACCTTTTGCAAAAAGATTCGACAAGTTGGAGAGGTCTTTTGATGATCTGAGGAAAGACATTGTCACAGTCAACGAGAGGACAGATACAATTGAACGCAAACAAGAAGATTTACTTGTTGATCATACGAACTGGGTTAGCTATACTCAAAATCTAGCAGACCAGGTATCATCTCTAGAGGCGAAATTGGCAGACTTAGAGGACCGCTCCAGGCGGAACAATATTAGAATACGTGGAATCCCTGAGTCTGTGGGCCCCCAGGAGTTAGGAAAATGCGCCCAGGCGCTATTCAGAGCTATTCTAGGACCTACAGGAGAACATGATGTGAGAATTGATAGAATTCATAGAGCGGCTAGACCACAAAATCTCCCTATGGATAAGCCCCGAGATACCATAGCCAGACTTCACTATTACTCCTCCAAGGATAGGCTCATGAAAGTGACCCTTAGGCAACCTCAGCTTCCAGAACAATTTCAGGATGTATCACTGTATCCAGATTTATCCTCCTTCACCCTGCAACAAAGACGAAGCTTTATTGAATCCACAAGAACCCTACGCCTGCATCAAATCCGGTACAGGTGGGGATTTCCCACGAAGCTCATCATTACTAAAGATGGAACTCAACACACAGCCCTCACTCCGCAGCAGGCTCAGGACCTGCTGCGGGTTTGGAATCTACCTGCTGGAAATATGGAAGGTGACCCTCCCCACCCACAAGGAGTGGGTCCTCCGCTGAGACCGGGGGCACAGGCCTGGAATCCAGGCAGGCAGGAGCCGGCCCGACAACTTCCAGTTCGATGATCCAGTCTACTACTTTATGTGTCACTGACTATCTTCTACCTATAACAGGGCCCTTGTTGGCCGTGTTCCAGGCTAACCCTTGTTGGCCAGCTTATTTGAAGACTGAGACTGTCCCCAATGCCTTAAAGTTACTAAGAGGACTGGTAATGTACTAAAAACTGCACCAATGGTTAATTATTTGTTGTTTACTGTTTATTGCGTTTGTGGGTGCCTCGAGTGGGGTAATTGTTTTCTCAGGGTACCACACCTTCCCCTTACTAAGTGTTTCTAATAAAGACCACTCTTTACTCTGGCTATCTGTAACCACTTCTCTCTCTCTCTCTCTCTCTCTCTTACTGCCCTCTTTTCTGTCGGCTCCTCCTTTTCCCTTCTTCATCCGCCTCTCTCTTGCCCCTCACCCATACTCCTGCTGCTCCTTGGTGCCCCACCCTTTTGGCCAAGTGTAATGGGCTACTCCCCCCACTTACTAATTATTTGCTGGTTGATGTTTATTGCCCTTCTGAGGCCTGCATATTACAGATGTTATTTCGGGGGGCTATATCATCTTTATTGAATGGTGTCACAACAGGCCACTCTCCTTACCTATTTGCTTACCTTGCCCTCAACTTTACCCTCGCTACTCCTCCTTTGCATACTACGTGCCTTTCTACATATCCTATGTTTTACATATGCCTATTAATGTTTTATATGTTTATTAATTAAGACCTATATGCACTAACTGATGTATAACCTATCTATGCAAGTTAATTTCCCTTGGAAACTATGGCTACCCTAAATCCTTGATGATGTCTGGGGCTTGGTAAGATGTTGTAGTGTAAGCATGTTGTGAATTGACTCCAGCCCCGATATTCCTGATCATTTGCAAGGGTGCCTTTATTATGCTCTCTCTCCCTGGGATTCTAGTTTACTTTCTAATTTCAGGTTTGCTATTGGGAATCACAATTGTATGTTCAATCTTACCAGATATACACCCAACATGACGAAAAACAAAGACATAGCACAGGACTGCCCACTACACCCTCCCTGCCTAATACCCTTAGTTCCAACCCTTCCCCATACTTTTCTGCTCCCTTTTCCCCACATTAACCCTCTAGGCTACCTGACCACAGCTCTTTTAACAAGTAGTTAGATACTCACACATTGTGCACCGGTGGTGGAGGGGAGCCCTTTGGACCCCCCTCTTTACTGACCTTCCCTTCCCCCAACCGGGGACTAACTTATTTGGTACGGTTAGGGATAAACAATACTATCCTCCGTACTCCTTATTTGGCAGAGTGAAGCAGTCTCTGCCCAGTCCGAAGAACCTACCATATTACAGTGTTCCTTCCCTATATCCTTTCTTATCTTGACTATTCTCACTTACCCTCTCTCCATCTTCCCC
Source organism: Bombina bombina (assembly GCF_027579735.1). Lineage (NCBI taxonomy): Eukaryota > Metazoa > Chordata > Amphibia > Anura > Bombinatoridae > Bombina > Bombina bombina. Next base: position 14,886 of record NW_026512883.1, read on the forward strand.
CTCCCCCCCCCCTTTTTTTTTTTTTCTTCTCCACTTAACTATGAGACTTGCCACACTAAACATCCGGGGTCTTAATTCCCCTACTAAACGGAGCCTCCTTCTCAAATTCTTAAAAACACAACGACTGGATGTCGTGTACATACAGGAAACTCACTGGACGGGGCCGAGGGCAGCCATGTTTCGCCCTAAGGACTTCCCAATCTGCTTATCTTCAACCTTCCATAAAAAGGCTAGGGGAGTTACTATCCTAATTGGCAAGCAGGTCTCCTATGAACCTATATACCTGGAGTCTGACCCCTCGGGCAGATATATTATCTGTATTTGTCGGCTGGATAATATCCTGCTCACTTTGGTAGCTCTGTACTCCCCTAATGTCAACCAGACCAGATTCCTCAACCACCTTCTTGGAAAGGTAAACCGACTGGGGGAGGGGCAGGTTATCATAGGTGGAGACTGTAACCTGGTCTGGGACCCGAGCAGGGACAGAAAGTCGCAGAGAGGGAACCCTTCACAGCGGGGAGAGGAACACTACTCCAATCTCTTTAGAAATGCCGTAACTCAATATTCGTATCACGACGTCTGGAGAGCTTTGCATCCTGACGTGGATGATTATACTTACTATTCGGCCCCTTCCCGGTCTTTCTCGAGGCTCGACTATGTTTTTTGTCACTCGAGGTCGCTACAATTAGTGGAGGAGGCGAGGATCGTACCTTGTGCATGGTCAGACCATGACGCAGTGGGCGTGAGCATTACTTTATCCCCCTCGGGAAGCGGTGGATGCTCCTGGCGTCTCCCGGAATATCTTCTCGCGAATCCACAGATTCTTCTCTGGCAGCGGGAAATTGAGGAGTTCCTCTGTGTAAATGACACTGGGTCCATATCAGCACTATCCTTGTGGGCGACGCTTAAGGCCTATCTCCGCGGACTTTTTATCCAAAAGGCGTCGGAATCCAAACAGCTCAGAGGAGCCAGCTTAGCTCACCTCTATCATGATTACATTCTCTCCAGAAATCAGCTCAGAGGATCTAGATCGGAATCCTTGGTAAGGAAAGTTCAAGCACTTAAAAAGCAGATAGAGACCCGGGAACTGGAGAGGGTCCAGAGAGGGCTCTACTATCTGAAGCAGAGGTATTACCACAAAGGAGACAGGGCAGACAAGCTCCTGGCCCATAAACTCCAACAAAGAATTTTAATAAGTAAAATAGCATACATCACGAGAAATAATAAAAAAATTTACTCTCCCAATGACATTGGAGAAGCCTTCGCTGACTACTACAGTGAACTCTATCAGATCTCCAATGACCCCTCCGCGAATTTCGCTCCGGTGTTGGCTATCTCGGAGTTCCTTCGTGGCCTTCGGCTGCCGAGGGTCCCTGAGGACATGATGGACTCTCTTACCGCTCCCATAACAGTGGAGGAGATCGCAACTACAATAAAGAATCTTAAGACTCATAAATCTCCAGGGCCCGATGGGTTTGATGCCATGTTTTATAAAAAATTTGTGGGCCAGCTAGGTCCCCTTCTTACCCGGGTGTTTGGGGAAGCAATGGCTGCAGGCAAGTTTCCTCAAGAGTTTTTGGAGGCGTCAATTGTAACCATCCCTAAACCAGGAAAGAACCCTGAGTTCTGTGAGAGTTATCGCCCTATATCTCTCATCAATGGAGATGTGAAACTATACGCAAAAATGTTGGCATCCAGATTAAACAAAATCCTCCCGGTTCTGGTACACCCAGATCAGTGGGGTTCACCCCGGGCCATCAGGGCTCGGACAACACCCGGCGCCTATTGAACATTTTCTTTGAGTCTGCTGCTCTCGAGATCCCACTGGTTACCCTGTCGCTCGACGCTGAAAAAGCATTCGACAGGGTCCGGTGGGAGTATATGGTGGAGGTCTTGCGATCCTTTGGTTTCCCCCACGCCTTCACTAAGGTGGTCATGGCTCTTTACTCAGACCCATCTGCTAGGGTGAGGGGACTGGGATTCGTATCTAGATCTCTTGCGATTAAGAATGGTACGAGACAGGGGTGTCCCCTGTCCCCACTTCTATTCGCTCTGATGATGGAACCTCTGGCCGCCAAACTCCGGGCGACCGTTGCTATTCATCCCCTAGTATTACATGACATTCCGCAAGTTCTAGCATTGTTTGCTGACGACTTGACGATCTTTCTGACTGAACCGGAGGAATCACTCCCTGGACTATTTAAGATTCTGTCACAGTTTGCCAACCTGACATATTACAAACTTAATTATACAGTACTAAAACTGAGGCTTATGCCCTCTGCTTATCTGAGTCCACATTTGACACTTTGAAAGGGGCATACCCGTTCAAGTGGTCTAGGGATGGTCTTAAACATTTGGGGTTGTCCTCTCCCATGACCCCAAACGGATTGTAACCGCTAATTATGGATCCCTCCTCACAGAATTCCAACAAATGATCGCGGGTTGGAGGGTCGCGGAGGTTTCCTGGACGGGTAGGGTCGCGGCTGTGAAAATGCTTCTGTTACCCAAACTGATCTACTTTTTCAGGTGTCTTCCAGTTCTCGTCCCAGCATATCTGCTCAATCATTTCCAGTCCATTTTCACAAAGTACATATGGAAAGGAGGTCATGTGAGACTCCCATTGGCTCAGTTACAGAAACCTAAGAGGTGTGGGGGCATGTCAGTCCCCAATGTCTCTCTATATTACAAAGCTGCCATGCTCTCGCATATCTCGGCCTGGGGAGCCAAGGAGTCCTCCTCAGGGTGGTCTCGGCTAGAGCAAGGATCGTTACCTGCGGGCGTGGCCCTGGCCGATCTTATCTGGATACCGGACCACGCCGAAGTATTGAATGAAATCCATAATCGCATAATTAAGACCTGTCTGAAACTCTGAAGGGAGTTGAGATCCTCTGAACAGGTTGCTCCGCATCCTTCCCCAATACATTCTATCCGAGCCCTTTTACACTGCCTCCCGGATTCCCATCCCGGGAGATGGGAGGTCTTGGAGATCAGATTACTCTCAGATCTATATCGAGGAGACGCGCTGGCTATTCCCCCTCACACTTACCCGTTGGGAGATTTTCCTCGGGAATTACGCTTCGAATACCTCAGTTTGATATCACTTCTCCTGTCCTGGGGATTCCAGAGGTCAAACTTGAGAACCCTCACCAAAAGGGAGAGGAGATGGCTGGGGGGAAATCCCTACGGGGCACCCTGTCATTCCACTATAGAACTCTCCTTAACTCACCTCATTTCATGAAAACTCAGTCGGTGGTGGCTTGGGAGAGGGACATGGGGGCGGTAACCCCAGATGGAAGATGGCAACGCGCCCTCCAAGATGTTATTGCAGCAGTTCGATGCTCTAATCTGTTTGAACTCTACATCAAACTTCTGCTTCGGTGGCATCGGGTCCCGACCAGGTTACACAAAATGTACCCCACCCGGTCGGTAGACTGCTGGAGGGGTTGCAAGCGACGTGGCACCCATCTGCACATCTGGTGGGAATGCCCCAAATTGGGGCGTTTCTGGGCCCAGGTGACAGTTCTGCTACAGAGGCTGGGCCTTCTTGATACTCTCACTAGCGAAACGGCGCTTTTCCACCTTGGACTACAGAACCTCCCAAAACCATCCCACCTACTTGGAGCTATTATCCTGTTGGCGGCGAAACTCACTATCCCTAGACAATGGGCGAAGCATACCCCTGTCCTACTAAACTCAGTCCTGGAGTCCCTAGACTACATCCAGAAAATGGAAGAGTACGCGCTGAGGGTTGAGGGTCGTTATGACCTTTACTGCTCAATCTGGCTCCCTTGGGAAGAATACAGGAGGACAAAAGGCCCTAATGATTAGGTTAACCACCATATTGGAGAGCAGACTGTGGCGAAACTTAATTAAGGCGATATGGCTGCTTTGCCAAGGCGGCTGAGTCTCTTCCCTCCATTCCTATACTCCCCCCTCCCTCCCCCTTCCCCCCCCCCTTTTTTTTTTTTTTTCTCTCTCTCTTCCTTTCTTTTACTCCTTACCCATACTCATCTCTACCAATAGTTCTTTTGGGCCACCTAATTTTCCCCCATTCCCACGCTGTGTTCATTGGGTGGTTTACACTCAGTAGTTCATAAACTCAACCCCAACATATCTTAGACGGCTCTATACTCATAATAACCACTTCCTATTCTATGTGAATCCCAATAAGCACTTATGATTGTGAATATTGAGTCTCCTGCAGGAACCAGACTACAGATCCCATGAGTGGATCTATTTGATATAGTTGACATTTGTATGTTCTGTTCATTAATGTTCTAAATGAGGCAGCATTAGGGTCAACTCCCCGGCCTCATCGTTAGTCAGAGAATGTTTGTAAACCCAGGAAGTTAATGACTTGTACTATTGTCTATGACACTGTCTTTATTGCAATGTTTGTATACTGGACTTCGTTATTGCCTCAATAAAAATATATTTAAAAAAAAAAAGAAAAAAAAAAAGGAGTAACTTTTTTTAAATTATTAGATGAGAAAATTGAAATATACCCTCACAATATGTTTAAAGAGGAAGAAAAATTGGGGACTAGAAAATCTTCCCATTTGGGTGCTAGGATTTTACTTTCAGGGATCATTTCTATAGGTTTTGTTTAGAGAAATGTGCTGGAAAGAGATTTATATTCCAAACATTGAACATCTGAAACATTGACAAATTGATACAGGCTATGTCTAGAGGCAATATTTATTATTCTCTCATATTTACAAGTTATTTTCATATTTTTCTAAAGTATATAGCCAATTTAAAGTTTCTTGCCAAATTCTATAAAAGCATTCCAGAATTTTTTTTTTTTAGGAGAAAAGTGGCAAAAAAGAGAAATGATACTACCATGTCAATACAAAATAGAGCAGTAACTTTTTAGAAACTTGTTGTTTGGAATTACAAATAAATTTTTTTTAAACTTGACTACTTCATAAGTGACATTTAAATAATTTGATTTATCATAGGTTAAAATAAAATAATTCAGAACAAAAATATTAAAGGGTTCAATCTGAAATTATCATATCATTTCTGTTATCTTGATGAATATTTGCATTTGACCATTTGTATTGCTTCTTAAACGACTCAGTTGGTATGTTAGTACTACATTTAAGAACTTTAAATATTGTAGAACAAGTTTTAAAAGGAGTAACTTTTTTAAATTATTAGATGAGAAAATTGAAATATACCCTCACAATATGTTTAAAGAGGAAGAATAATTGGGGACTAGAAAATCTTCCCATTTAGGTGCCAGGATTATACTTTCAGGGATCATTTCTATAGGTTTTGTTTGGAGAAATGTGCTTGAAAGTGAACAAACTTGCTTTCCATGATGATGAGCTTGAGTGTTTTCTCTTCAGTTTGAAGACTGTAAGCGATGCTGTTTTAAAGCAGCTATTGTTTACTATTGATGACTGTTCCACTTTTTGTATAGAAGTGTTGGCGAGAAAAAACACAAGCTGAGTGGCTAATATACTAATTTTCATAAGAAAAGCTTTATTTAAGAGCTTTATTTTCAAGAAATTGTATATCAGAAAACATCAAATTAATTTTTGTGGAATGTCAAGAAATAGTACAAAATCACTTGAGGAGCAGTTATGGACCTATAAAAAATTTGAAAAGTTTGGTTTTCATTTTATAAACAGATTTATATTACAAACACTGAACATCTGAAACATTGACAAATTAATACAGGCTATGTCTAGAGGCGATATTTATTATTCTCTCATATTTACAAGTCATTTTCATATTTTTCTAAAGTATATAGCCAATTTAAAGTTTCTTGTCAAATTCTATAAAAGCATTCCAGAATTTTATTTTTTTTAGGAGAAAAGTGGCAAACAAGAGAAATGATACTACCATGTCAATACAAAATATAGCAGTAACTTTTTAGAAACTTGTTGCTTGGAATTACAAATCAATTTTTTTTAAAACTTGACTACTTCATAAGTGACATTAAAATAATTTGATTTATCATAGGTTAAAATAAAATAATTCAGAACAAAAATATTAAAGGGTTCAATCTGAAATTATCATATCATTTCTGTTATCTTGATGAATATTTGCATTTGACCATTTGTATTGCTTCTTATATGACTCGGTATGTTAGTATTACATTTAAGAACTTTAAATATTGTAGAACAAGTTTTAAAAGGAGTAACTTTTTTAAATTATTAGATGAGAAAATTGAAATATACCCTCACAATATGTTTAAAGAGGAAGAATAATTGGGGACTAGAAAATCTTCCAATTTAGGTGCCAGGATTATACTTTCAGGGATCATTTCTATAGGTTTTGTTTGGAGAAATGTGCTTGAAAGTGAACAAACTTGCTTTCCATGATGATGAGCTTGAGTGTTTTTTCTTCAGTTTGAAGACTGTAAGCGATGCTGTTTGAAAGCAGCTGTTGTTTACTATTGATGACTGTTCCACTTTTTGTATAGAAGTGTTGGCGAGAGAAAACACAAGCTGAGTGGCTAATATACTAATTTTCAAAAGAAAAGCTTTATTTAAGAGCTTTATTTTCAAGAAATTGTATGTCAGTAAACATCAGATTAATTTTTGTGAAATATCAAGAAATAGTACAAAATCACTTGAGGAGCAGTTATGGACCTATAAAAAAATTGAAAAATTTGGTTTTCATTTTATAAAGAGATTAATATTCCAAACACTGAACATCTGAAACATTGACAAATTGATACAGGCTATGTCTAGAGGCGATATTTATTATTCTCTCATATTTACAAGTCATTTTCATATTTTTCTAAAGTATATAGCCAATTTAAAGTTTCTTGTCAAATTCTATAAAAGCATTCCAGAATTTTATTTTTTTTAGGAGAAAAGTGGCAAACAAGAGAAATGATACTACCATGTCAATACAAAATATAGCAGTAACTTTTTAGAAACTTGTTGCTTGGAATTACAAATCAATTTTTTTTAAAACTTGACTACTTCATAAGTGACATTTAAATAATTTGATTTATCATAGGTTAAAATAAAATAATTCAGAACAAAAATATTAAAGGGTTCAATCTGAAATTATCATATCATTTCTGTTATCTTGATGAATATTTGCATTTGGCCATTTGTATTGCTTCTTATACGACTCAGTTGGTATGTTAGTATTACATTTAAGAACTTTAAATATTGTAGATCATGTTTTAAAAGGAGTAACTTTTTTAAATTATTAGATGAGAAAATTGAAATATACCCTCACAATATGTTTAAAGAGGAAGAATAATTGGGGACTAGAAAATCTTCCCATTTAGATGCCAGAATTATACTTTTAGGGATCATTTCTATAGGTTTTGTTTGGAGAAATGTGCTTGAAAGTGAACAAACTTGCTTTCCATGAAGATGAGCTTGAGTGTTTTCTCTTCAGTTTGAAGATTGTAAGCGATGCTGTTTTAAAGCAGCTGTTGTTTACTATTGATGACTGTTCTACTTTTTGTATAGAAGTGTTGGCGAGAGAAAACACAAACTGAGTGGCTAATATACTAATTTTCAAAAGAAAAACTTTATTTAAGAGCTTTATTTTCAAGAAATTGTATGTCAGTAAACATCAAATTAATTTTTGTGGAATATCAAGAAATAGTACAAAATCACTTGAGGAGCAGTTATGGACCTATAAAAAAATTGAAAAATTTGGTTTTCATTTTATAAAGAGATTTATATTCCAAACACTGAACATCTGAAACATTGACAAATTGATACAGGCTATGTCTAGAGGCGATATTTATTATTCTCTCATTTTTACAAGTCATTTTCATATTTTTCTAAAGTATATAGCCAATTTAAAGTTTCTTGTCAAATTCTATAAAAGCATTGCAGAATTTTATATTTTTAGGAGAAAAGTGGCAAACAAGAGAAATGATACTACCATGTCAATACAAAATATAGCAGTAACTTTTTAGAAACTTGTTGCTTGGAATTACAAATCAATTTTTTTTAAAACTTGACTACTTCATAATTGACATTTAAATAATTTGATTTATCATAGGTTAAAATAAAATAATTCAGAACAAAAATATTAAAGGGTTCAATCTGAAATTATCATATAATTTCTGTTATCTTGATGAATATTTGCATTTGACCATTTGTATTGCTTCTTTTACGACTCGGTATGTTAGTATTACATTTAAGAACTTTAAATATTGTAGAACAAGTTTTAAAAGGAGTAACTTTTTTAAATTATTAGATGAGAAAATTGAAATATACCCTCACAATATGTTTAAAGAAGAAGAATAATTGGGGACTAGAAAATCTTCCCATTTAGGTGCCAGTATTATACTTTCAGGGATCATTTCTATAGGTTTTGTTTGGAGAAATGTGTTTGAAAGTGAACAAACTTGCTTTCCATGATGATGAGCTTGAGTGTTTTTTCTTCAGTTTGAAGACTGTAAGCGATGCTGTTTTAAAGCAGCTGTTGTTTACTATTGATGATTGTTCCACTTTTTGTATAGAAGTGTTGGCGAGAGAAAACACAAGCTGAGTGGCTAATACACTAATTTTCAAAAGAAAAGCTTTATTTAAGAGCTTTATTTTCAAGAAATTGTATGTCAGTAAACATCAAATTATTTTTTGTGGAATATCAAGAAATAGTACAAAATCACTTGAGGAGCAGTTATGGACCTATAAAAAAATTGAAAAATGTGGTTTTCATTTTATAAAGAGATTTATATTCCAAACACTGAACATCTGAAACATTGACAAATTGATACAGGCTATGTCTAGAGGCGATATTTATTATTCTCTCATATTTACAAGTCATTTTCATATTTTTCTAAAGTATATAGCCAATTTAAAGTTTCTTGTCAAATTCTATAAAAGAATTCCAGAATTTTATTTTTTTTAGGAGAAAAGTGGCAAACAAGAGAAATGATACTACCATGTCAATACAAAATATAGCAGTAACTTTTTAGAAACTTGTTGCTTGGAATTACAAATCAATTTTTTTTAAAACTTGACTACTTCATAAGTGACATTTAAATAATTTGATTTATCATAGGTTAAAATAAAATAATTCAGAACAAAAATATTAAAGGATTCAATCTGATATTATCATATCATTTCTGTTATCTTGATGAATATTTGCATTTGACCATTTGTATTGCTTCTTATACGACTCGGTATGTTAGTATTACATTTAAGATCTTTAAATATTGTAGACCAAGTTTTAAAAGGAGTAACTTTTTTAAATTATTAGATGAGAAAATTGAAATATACCCTCACAATATGTTTAAAGAGGAAGAATAATTGGGGACTAGAAAATCTTCCCATTTAGGTGCCAGGATTATACTTTTAGGGATTATTTCTATAGGTTTTGTTTGGAGAAATGTGTTTGAAAGTGAACAAACTTGCTTTCCATGATGATGAGCTTGAGTGTTTTCTCTTCTGTTTGAAGACTGTAAGCGATGCTGTTTGAAAGCAGCTGTTGTTTACTATTGATGATTGTTCCACTTTTTGTATAGAAGTGTTGGCGAGATAAAACACAAACTGAGTGGCTAATATACTAAATTTCAAAAGAAAAGCTTTATTTAAGAGCTTTATTTTCAAGAAATTGTATGTCAGTAAACATCAAATTAATTTTTGTGGAATTTCAAGAAATAGTACAAAATCACTTGAGGAGCAGTTATGGACCTATAAAAAAAATTGAAAAATTTGGTTTTCATTTTATAAAGAGATTAATATTCCAAACACTGAACATCTGAAACATTGACAAATTGATACAGGCTATGTCTAGAGGCGATATTTATTATTCTCTCATATTTACAAGTCATTTTCATATTTTCTAAAGTATATAGCCAATTTAAAGTTTCTTGTCAAATTCTATAAAAGCATTCCAGAATTTTATTTTTTTTAGGAGAAAAGTGGCAAAAAAGAGAAATGATACTACCATGTCAATACAAAATATAGCAGTAACTTTTTAGAAACTTCTTTCTTGGAATTACAAATCAATTTTTTTTAAAACTTGACTACTTCATAAGTGACATTTAAATAATTTGATTTATCATAGGTTAAAATAAAATAATTTAGAACAAAAATATTAAAGGGTTCAATCTGAAATTATCATATCATTTCTGTTATCTTGATGAATATTTGCATTTGACCATTTGTATTGCTTCTTATACGACTCAGTTGGTATGTTAGTATTACATTTAAGAACTTTAAATATTGTAGAACAAGTTTTAAAAGGAGTAACTTTTTTAAATTATTAGATGAGAAAATTGAAATATACCCTCACAATATGTTTAAAGAGGAAGAATAATTGGGGACTAGAAAATCTTCCCATTTAGGTGCCAGGATTATACTTTTAGGGATCATTTCTATAGGTTTTGTTTGGAGAAATGTGCTTGAAAGTGAACAAACTTGCTTTTCATGATGATGAGCTTGAGTGTTTTCTCTTCTGTTTGAAGACTGTAAGCGATGCTGTTTGAAAGCAGCTGTTGTTTACTATTGATGACTGTTCCACTTTTTGTATAGAAGTGTTGGCGAGAGAAAACACAAACTGAGTGGCTAATATACTAATTTTCAAAAGAAAAGATTTATTTTCAAGAAATTGTATGTCAGTAAACATTAGATTAATTTTTGTGGAATATCAAGAAATAGTACAAAATCACTTGAGGAGCAGTTATGGACCTATAAAAAAATTGAAAAATGTGGTTTTCATTTTATAAAGAGATTAATATTCCAAACACTGAACATCTGAAACATTGACAAATTGATACAAGCTATGTCTAGAGGTGATATTTATTATTCTCTCATATTTACAAGTCATTTTCATATTTTTCTAAAGTATATAGCCAATTTAAAGTTTCTTGTCAAATTCTATAAAAGCATTCCAGAATTTTATTTTTTTAGGAGAAAAGTGGCAAACAAGAGAAATGATACTACCATGTCAATACAAAATATAGCAGTAACTTTTTAGAAACTTGTTGCTTGGAATTACAAATCAATTTTTTTAAAAACTTGACTACTTCATAAGTGACATTTAAATAATTTGATTTATCATAGGTTAAAATAAAATAATTCAGAACAAAAATATTAAAGGATTCAATCTGAAATTATCATATCATTTCTGTTATCTTGATGAATATTTGCATTTGACCATTTGTATTGCTTCTTATATGACTCGGTATGTTAGTATTACATTTAAGAACTTTAAATATTGTAGAACAAGTTATAAAAGTAGTAACTTTTTTAAATTATTAGATGAGAAAATTGAAATATACCCTCACAATATGTTTAAAGAGGAAGAATAATTGGGGACTAGAAAATCTTCCCATTTAGGTGCCTGGATTACACTTTCAGGGATCATTTCTATAGGTTTTGTTTGGAGAAATGTGCTTGAAAGTGAACAAACTTGCTTTCCATGATAATGAGCTTGAGTGTTTTCTCTTCAGTTTGAAGACTGTAAGCGATGCTGTTTGAAAGCAGCTGTTGTTTACTATTGATGATTGTTCCACTTTTTGTATAGAAGTGTTGGCGAGAGAAAACACAAGCAGAGTGGCTAATATACTAATTTTCAAAAGAAAAGCTTTATTTAAGAGCTTTATTTTCAAGAAATTGAATGTCAGTAAACATCAAATTAATTTTTGTGGAATATCAAGAAATAGTACAAAATCACTTGAGGAGCAGTTATGGACTTATAAAAAAATTGAAAAATGTGGTTTTCATTTTATAAAGAGATTTATATTCCAAACACTGAACATCTGAAACATTGACAAATTGATACAGGCTATGTCTAGAGGCGATATTTATTATTCTCTCATATTTACAAGTCATTTTCATATTTTTCTAAAGTATATAGCCAATTTAAAGATTCTTGTCAAATTCTATAAAAACATTCCAGAATTTTATTTTTTTTAGGAGAAAAGTGGCAAACAAGAGAAATGATACTACCATGTCAATACAAAATATAGCAGTAACTTTTTAGAAACTTGTTGCTTGGAATTACAAATCAATTTTTTTAAAAACTTGACTACTTCATAAGTGACATTTAAATAATTTGATTTATCATAGGTTAAAATAAAATAATTCAGAACAAAAATATTAAAGGGTTCAATCTGAAATTATCATATCATTTCTGTTATCTTGATGAATATTTGCATTTGACCATTTGCATTGCTTCTTATACGACTCAGTATGTTAGTATTAAATTTAAGAACTTTAAATATTGTAGAACAAGTTTTAAAAGGAGTAACTTTTTTAAATTATTAGATGAGAAAATTGAAATATACCCTCACAATATGTTTAAAGAGGAAGAATAATTGGGGACTAGAAAACCTTCCCATTTAGGTGCCAGGATTATACTTTCAGGGATCATTTCTATAGGTTTTGTTTGGAGAAATGTGCTTGAAAGTGAACAAACTTGCTTTCCATGATGATGAGCTTGGGTGTTTTCTCTTCAGTTTGAAGACTGTAAGCGATGCTGTTTTAAAGCAGCTGTTGTTTACTATTGATGACTGTTCCACTTTTTGTATAGAAGTGTTGGCGAGAGAAAACACAAGCTGAGTGGCTAATATACTAATTTTCAAAAGAAAAGCTTTATTTTAGAGCTTTATTTTCAAGAAATTGTATGTCATTAAACATCAAATTAATTTTTGTGGAATATCAAGAAATAGTACAAAATCACTTGAGGAGCAGTTATGGACCTATAAAAAAAATTGAAAAATATGGTTTTCATTTTCTAAAGAGATTTATATTCCAAACACTGAACATCTGAAACATTGACAAATTGATACAGGCTATGTCTAGAGGCGATATTTATTATTCTCTCATATTTACAAGTCATTTTCATATTTTTCTAAAGTATATAGCCAATTTAAAGTTTCTTGTCAAATTCTATAAAAGCATTCCAGAATTTTATTTTTTTAGGAGAAAAGTGTCAAACAAGAGAAATGATACTACCATGTCAATACAAAATATAGCAGTAACTTTTTAGAAACTTGTTGCTTGGAATTACAAATCAATTTTTTTTAAAACTTGACTACTTCATAAGTGACATTTAAATAATTTGATTTATCATAGGTTAAAATAAAATAATTCAGAACAAAAATATTAAAGGGTTCAATCTGAAATTATCATATAATTTCTGTTATCTTGATGAATATTTGCATTTGACCATTTGTATTGCTTCTTATACGACTCAGTTGGTATGTTAGTATTACATTTAAGAACTTTAAATATTGTAGAACAAGTTTTAAAAGGAGTAACTTTTTTAAATTATTAGATGAGAAAATTGAAATATACCCTCACAATATGTTTAAAGAGGAAGAATAATTGGGGACTAGAAAATCTTCCCATTTAGGTTCCAGGATTATACTTTCAGGGATCATTTGTATAGGTTTTGTTTGGAGATATGTGCTTGAAAGTGAACAAACTTGCTTTCCATGATGAGGAGCTTGAGTGTTTTCTCTTCAGTTTGAAAACTGTAAGCGATGCTGTTTTAAAGCAGCTGTTGTTTACTATTGATGACTGTTCCACTTTTTGTATAGAAGTGTTGGTGAGAGAAAACACAAGCTGAGTGGCTAATATACTAATTTTCAAAAGAAAAGCTTTATTTAAGAGCTTTATTTTCAAGAAATTGTGTGTCAGAAAACATCAAATTAATTTTTGTGTAATATCAAGAAATAATACAAAATCACTTGAGGAGCAGTTATGGACCTATAAAAAAATTGAAAAATGTGGTTTTCATTTTATAAAGAGATTTATATTCCAAACACTGAACATTTGAAACATTGACAAATTGATACACGCTATGTCTAGAGGCGATATTTATTATTCTCTCATATTTACAAGTCATTTTCATATTTTTCTAAAGTATTTAGCCAATCTAAAGTTTCTTGTCAAATTCTATAAAAGCATTCCAGAATTTTATTTTTTTTAGGAGAAAAGTGTCAAACAAGAGAAATGATACTACCATGTCAATACAAAATATAGCAGTAACTTTTTAGAAACGTGTTGCTTGGAATTACAAATCAATTTTTTTTAAAACTTGGCTACTTCATAAGTGACATTTAAATAATTTGATTTATCATAGGTTAAAATAAAATAATTCAGAACAAAAATATTAAAGGGTTCAATCTGAAATTATCATATAATTTCTGTTATCTTGATGAATATTTGCATTTGACCATTTGTATTGCTTCTTATACGACTCAGTTGGTATGTTAGTATTACATTTAAGAACTTTAAATATTGTAGAACAAGTTTTAAAAGGAGTAACTTTTTTAAATTATTAGATGAGAAAATTGAAATATACCCTCACAATATGTTTAAAGAGGAAGAATAATTGGGGACTAGAAAATCTTCCCATTTAGGTGCCAGGATTATACTTTCAGGGATCATTTCTATAGGTTTTGTTTGGAGAAATGTGCTTGAAAGTGAACAAACTTGCTTTCCATGATGATGAGCTTGAGTGTTTTCTCTTCAGTTTGAAGACTGTAAGCGATGCTGTTTTAAAGCAGCTGTTGTTTACTATTGCTGACTGTTCCACTTTTTGTATAGAAGTGTTGGCGAGAGAAATCACAAGCTGAGTGGCTAATATACTAATTTTCAAAAGAAAAGCTTTATTTAAGAGCTTTATTTTCAAGAAATTGTATGTCAGTAAACATCAAATTAATTTTTGTGGAATATCAAGAAATAGTACAAAATCACTTGAGGAGCAGTTATGGACCTATAAAAAAAATGAAAAATGTGGTTTTCATTTTATAAAGAGATTTATATTCCAAACACTGAACATCTGAAACATTGACAAATTGATACAGGCTATGTCTAGAGGCAATATTTATTATTCTCTCATATTTACAAGTCATTTTCATATTTTTCTAAAATATATAGCCAATTTAAAGTTTCTTGTCAAATTCTATAAAAGCATTCCAGAATTTTATTTTTTTTAGGAGAAAAGTGTCAAACAAGAGAAATGATACTACCATGTCAATACAAAATATAGCAGTAACTTTTTAGAAACTTGTTGCTTGGAATTACAAATCAATTTTTTTAAAAACTTGACTACTTCATAAGTGACATTTAAATAATTTGATTTATCATAGGTTAAAATAAAAAAATTCAGAACAAAAATATTAAAGGGTTCAATCTGAAATTATCATATCATTTCTGTTATCTTGATGAATATTTGCATTTGACCATTTGTATTGCTTCTTTTACGACTCGGTATGTTAGTATTACATTTAAGAACTTTAAATATTGTAGAACAAGTTTTAAAAGGAGTAACTTTTTTAAATTATTAGATGAGAAAATTGAAATATACCCTCACAATATGTTTAAAGAGGAAGAATAATTGGGGACTAGAAAATCTTCCCATTTAGGTGCCAGGATTATACTTTCAGGGATCTTTTCTATAGGTTTTTTTTTTAGAAATTTGCTTGAAAGAGAACAAACTTGCTTTCCATGATGATGAGCTTGAGTGATTTCTCTTCAGTTTGAAGCCTGTAAGCGATGCTGTTTTAAAGCAGCTGTTGTTTACTATTGATGACTGTTCCACTTTTTGTATAGAAGTTTTGGTGAGAGAAAACACAAGCTGAGTGGCTAATATACTAATTTTCAAAAGAAAAGCTTTATTTGAGAGCTTTATTTTCAAGAAATTGTATGTCAGAAAACATCAAATTAATTTTGGTGGAATATCAAGAAATAATACAAAATCACTTGAGGAGCAGTTATGGACCTATAAAAAAATTGAAAAATTTGGTTTTCATTTTATAAAGAGATTTATATTCCAAACACTGAACATCTGAAACATTGACAAATTGATACAGGCTATGTCTAGAGGCGATATTTATTATTCTCTCATATTTACAAGTCATTTTCATATTTTTCTAAAGTATATAGCCAATTTAAAGTTTCTTGTCAAATTCTATAAAAGCATTCCAGAATTTTATTTTTTTTAGGAGAAAAGTGGCAAACAAGAGAAATGATACTACCATGTCAATACAAAATATAGCAGTAACTTTTTAGAAACTTGTTGCTTGGAATTACAAATCAATTTTTTTTAAAACTTATAAACCAAGTGTAAAAAGTCAGTTGCGCCTAATGATAAAACAACATTTACATATAATACCTCTGACAGTAAAATGTGCAAAAGAAAATAAGTGCATAAATACAATGAGTGACCCACACGCTAAATAAAGTGAGGTGATTATCACAAATAAGGTCAATACTGATACAACAATACAACCAAAAACCTGGTGTGTGAACACAAAAGTCCAAAGTTCAAATAATGAAGGTGTGGCGGCAAAAACTTCTTCCAAAAGTTGAAGGCAATTCAAACAAAGCAAATCTGTATAGAACACAAAAGAAAAGAAGGCGCCAGCATAGTGTGAATCTGTATTGAAAGTTGTTCACTCCCCACACATAAATTGTACTTACAAGAAGTAAGGCACTTGAGAAGTGCTACAACGGCTTTCTGGAGCATTAACAGCTGTCCAGGTAGCTGCTCTCTCGTAGTGAAAGTGTAATCCTTGATGCTGCATACGATATGCAGATGTCTTGCAGCTATGACCCCTTCAGCAGGCTACTTTCTCTCGTAGTATCTGTCTTTAGGAGAAAAGCCCAAACCAGGTGGGCTAGCAACTGTGTCCGGTTGCAAAATGTATAAAAAATCTCACAAGTAAAAAATATCACTCCAGCCGTGATAGAGATATAGTTAAAAACAAATGTTTATTTGGTAAACATGTAATCACAACGCGTTTCCCGGTCTATCTTGACCGCTTCCTCAGGTGAATATACTATATCTAAACTACACAGCTTATATTCGCTTTGCTCGGCGTCCAAGCCTAAACAAGGCGCATGCGTGAAGGAGTGTGCAATACCCAAAACCAAAGAGGGTGTGTATCTACGCCTTTGTGATTGGTTCTCGAACGTAATACAGGAACCAACCAGATCGAGATCTGATAACACACCTCGAGTGTGTGTGTAGGGGATATACCAAAAAGTCTATGCCGATCGGATAATGCAGTGACCACCAATTAAGTGAAGTATTGTACTAAGTAAAAGTATCAAATCACTGCTATATATTTGGATGTTGCGGTTTAAAAGGTAGCAAAAATCCAATAGATACAAACAGTGGCACTACTCAATAAGAATCCTATATACGTATATACAACCCCAGATTGGGATTCTTCTCCTTCATGCATTTACAAAAAGATAGCAACGCTTTGCCATATACCAGCTGAAATAGCTAATTACACTATATAGAAAAATATAATACCCATAGTGCATAAAATATAAAATCTAAAATAACTTCTGTATTAAATGGATACAAAAATATTTATAAAAAAATATAAATAATATAATAATAACATACAAATAAAATTTATTAAAAGTGTTTAGTATTAGCATCTATGTCAGGCTCTACCGAACCATGATGTCCCACACCTAGTCCTCCTCATATAAAGATATCAAAATCTGAAACCACTTGTTAACAGTTAAAAGGGTAAAATATTACCCAGATACCTGGGCAAAGTCTCCCCAAATGTAAATGAACCACCCAATGTAATAAAAATGAAACAAAAATAGGGAATAACTAACTACTAACTAAAAATATTTGACTTAAACCTAATTAAAAGCCGCCATGTCAAGATTCTCATTTAGACCATATGGATTCAAAGTTTTCAATTTCCAGATCCAGTATGTCTCCCTTTGTCTTAGGTCAATTAGTCTATTTCTGCCCCATTTAGAAGAAATTTGTTCAATTGGAAAAATACTATACAAATCTGTCTGCCCATCATGACAACATACTCCATGTCTAGAGACACTGTGCTTAATACAGGACTTTCTCACATTTCTCATGTGCTCCCCCCATCTTTTTTTCAGGGGTCTAGAAGTTCTCCCTATATACTGTAGGCCACATTTGCACTCCAGTAGATATATTACGAAAGAGGAATCACATGAAAAACGAGTTTTTATCTCAAATTCCTCCTTTGTAGAAAAAGACATAAATTTCAACTTTTCCCCCTTCGTAAATTCACACAAGCCACAGGTCGCTCTATTGCATTCATAAAAACCTTTCTTATTATACAGCCAATCTTTCACCTTCTGTTCTTTATTTTTTCCAAATTTCCTCATCACTATTTTGCTGGGAGCAAGTTTATTTTTAAGTGAAGGGGCCCTTTTAAAAGTACATATAGGGTTTTCATCTAAAATGTTTCTTAATACCGGATCATTCAATAGAATATTCCAATGTTTACGAACAATTCTCTTAATTTTATCATGATTTGAAGTATATTTAGTTATAAATCTAAGATTTTTATTTTTATTATTAATGTTGTTCTTATTAGTACCTATTTCATCTAACTTGTTGTATTCTACATTCTCTTTCCCTTTTGAAGTTTTAAAAAATTCAGATCTATCTTTATTCCTTGCCTTCAAAAAGCTCTCCTCTATTAGATCCCTAGGATAATCTCTTTCCAAGAATCTACTTTTTAGGATTCCTGCTTGTTCATCAAAAAGAGTTAAGTTTGTGCAATTTCTACGGATTCTAGAGAACTGATTGTATGGTATATTCTTCTTCCATGCTTTATAATGGTTGCTTTTATAATTCAAGTAACTATTTGTGTCCACTGTTTTAAAGTGAGTTTTGGTCAAAATATGACCTACTTGGTCCCAATATAGTACCAAGTCCAAAAATTCAATATGATCTGCATTAATATTATGAGTGAACTTAAGTCCCATATTATTTTCATTAAGTGATTTAATAAAGTCTAAGGCATTATCCTCTGTACCTTCCCAAATAAAAATAAGATCATCTATAAAACAGCCATAGAACACCAGACTTGCCCCCAGGGGGGAGTTGTAAATGTATCTTTCTTCAAATACCCCCATAAATAAATTAGCAAAGCTGGGGGCAAATCTGGTGCCCATGGCCGTTCCCTTAATTTGTAAAAAAAATTGTTCCTGATAAACAAAATAATTATGTTTTAACACAAATGAAATAGCTTCTAACAAAAATAATCTTTGTTTCGTGGGTAAAAATTGATCCCTCTTCAAAAAAACATCTATAGCATCTATGCCCAGATGATGCTCTATGTTTGAATAAAGAGCTGTCACGTCACAAGTGAACCACATGAGCTTACGCTCAGCCTTTTCTATTTTAGATAGTTTGGCTATAAGGTCCGGTGTGTCTTTGATATATGATGGAAGACCCTTCACTATTTTTTTAAAAAAATGATCAATATATTCGGATAAATTGCAAGTGAGACTCCCTATGCCCGAAATAATGGGCCTACCAGGTGGATTATTGGTACATTTGTGGATTTTCGGGAGGTGATAATAGTATGCTAGATTTGGTGACATGGGGACAAGATATTCTTTCTCCTTTTTGGTGAGGATCCCCTCTAAAATACCCTTGTCTACCATTCTGATTAGATGGGTGGTGTATGTTTTGGTAGGATTATATGTAAGCTTTTTATAATAATCTTGATCTAATAAGATCCTATCTGCTTCCTGTAAATAATCTGACATATTTTGCAGAACAACCCCTCCCCCCTTATCAGCCTGCCTGATCACCAAGTTATCATTCTTGGCTAGTCTTGACAGAGCTCTAATCTCATATACATTCAAATTAGGATTACCCACATTCTTCTCTAGTGCTCCAAACTCCTCTAGAACAAGATTTTGAAATAGAGATATATATGGACTTGTAACTGGCGGGTTAAAATTAGATCTTAACATTAAATTGGAATGAATATAATCTTCAAATAAAATATTACATAACTCTTCTGGTTCATGATACACTATATTATCAGTTGGTCTTTCTGGCATATCATCCGTAATGATAGCAGATTGTGTTGTGTTATTAATTTTCTTATCACAAAAATACTTTTGCATAGACAGTTTTCTTACAAACCGATTAAGGTCCACAAATAGTTCGAACAAATTGTGTTCGTTAGAAGGACAAAAAGAAAGGCCCCTATTTAATATGCAAATTTCTTCATTTGTGAGGATGTGACTCGAGAGATTGAAGATACCTTCTTTCATTCTCTCAAGTCTCTTCTTTTTGGCAGATTTACCTCTGCCTCTCCTGCCACGCTTGCGTATGATCTTTTCTGAGGTGTAAAAGTTCTTATATTTTCTACTCTTGGGGGAGCTCTCTCTAATTGCTTTAGACGTATAGGCCTGTGTCTCTGATGTGTTATATGAGGATCTTGCTCTCTGTTTGACTGAAAATCCTGTGAATTTTGTGATCTCCAGTCCGATTTATTATTTTCCCAATTATACTGATAAGGGTAATGTTGTTTATTTCTATTCTGTGATGACATTTTGTAATATTCATCATTCTTATGATTATACTCTCCAAATTGATTATATCTATTGTTAGAAAAATTCCTTGGTGAATAATGGTTACTGTTAAATCTCCTATTATTAGAATAAACACCCTGATTGACATGGTTATTTTTGTCTCTCCATGTATCAAAATTATTCCTAGAGGGACCTGGCGATTGATAGTCCAGCCTCAGATTCTGATTACCCCCCACATTTTTCTTTTTATCTTTAGGCTTTTTGTAATTTACCTTAACCCATTTATTGTTTGTTTCCCCTTCTGGGTCTAAGATCTATTTCTGTTCACTGTTGTCTTCATTGGAGATATCCTCCATTTCATTATTCATTGTGGGTGTACTATAGATACAACCTTCTAAATAATCTTTTTCGTCTCTAGCTAATTTTTTAATTTTTTGCCTAATTAATTTCTTTTGGAATGTATCTGATCTATCTAGTATCTTTTTGTTTTTGCTCGTATAATCAGGGTTATTAGCAAATTTACCTAATAACATTTGTAGTTTCTCAATTTCCGAGCCCACACTGTTCAAAAGAGTCTCTCTAAATTCAATAAGTAGATCTATTAACTTAAATGAACAAACAGTTAGTTCATTCTACCATTTTTAGTAAGA
The DNA here is from genome assembly GCF_027579735.1 of Bombina bombina. Taxonomy (NCBI): domain Eukaryota; kingdom Metazoa; phylum Chordata; class Amphibia; order Anura; family Bombinatoridae; genus Bombina; species Bombina bombina. The sequence goes on from NW_026512883.1 coordinate 35,785, forward strand.
TCTTCATCATGTGTAAAGGAACATAGTTTACTAATCCTTAAACCTCTTGGTATATGACCTTTGTTTTTATATTTTTTTAGGGTGTCTATGTCCCACCAGTGTCTGTGTTCCCGTTTTAAAGCGTCTTCTAGTTTGTGAAATAATTGAACCATTGTAAGTTCATCATCTCCTTTAGATAAAACCTCTAATGGGGTATCTAAGTTGCTCAAAATTTGACGTGAATTAACTCTCTGCTCCTTACTCTGCATTGTGTTAATTAAATATACTCCCCCTACTGGTGTAATGTGATACAACAAATAAAATCTTTTAAATACACTGATAGTTCAAGAAAAAAACAAAGTGTATATAAGTCGCTAACTGACCAGTGCCAAATAAGAAAGTACTAATAAACCAAGTGTAAAAAGTCAGTTGCGCCTAATGATAAAACAACATTTACATATAATACCTCTGACAGTAAAATGTGCAAAAGAAAATAAGTGCATAAATACAATGAGTGACCCACACGCTAAATAAAGTGAGGTGATTATCACAAATAAGGTCAATACTGATACAACAATACAACCAAAAACCTGGTGTGTGAACACAAAAGTCCAAAGTTCAAATAATGAAGGTGTGGCGGCAAAAACTTCTTCCAAAAGTTGAAGGCAATTCAAACTAAGCAAATCTGTATAGAACACAAAAGAAAAGAAGGCGCCAGCATAGTGTGAATCTGTATTGAAAGTTGTTCACTCCCCACACATAAATTGTACTTACAAGAAGTAAGGCACTTGAGAAGTGCTACAACGGCTTTCTGGAGCATTAACAGCTGTCCAGGTAGCTGCTCTCTTGTAGTGAAAGTGTAATCCTTGATGCTGCATACGATATGCAGATGTCTTGCAGCTATGACCCCTTCAGCAGGCTACTTTCTCTCGTAGTATCTGTCTTTAGGAGAAAAGCCCAAACCAGGTGGGCTAGCAACTGTGTCCGGATGCAAAATGTATAAAAAATCTCACAAGTAAAAAATATCACTCCAGCCGTGATAGAGATATAGTTAAAAACAAATGTTTATTTGGTAAACATGTAATCACAACGCGTTTCCCGGTCTATCTTGACCGCTTCCTCAGGTGAATATACTATATCTAAACTACACAGCTTATATTCGCTTTGCTCGGCGTCCAAGCCTAAACAAGGCGCATGCGTGAAGGAGTGTGCAATACCCAAAACCAAAGAGGGTGTGTATCTGGGGTTGTATATACGTATATAGGATTCTTGTTGAGTAGTGCCACTGTTTGTATCTATTGGATTTTTGCTACCTTTTAAACCGCAACATCCAAATATATAGCAGTGATTTGAAACTTTTACTTAGTACAATACTTCACTTAATTGGTGGTCACTGCATTATCCGATAGGCATAGACTTTTTGGTATATCCCCTACACACACACTCGAGGTGTGTTATCAGATCTCGATCTGGTTGGTTCCTGTATTACGTTCGAGAACCAATCACAAAGGCGTAGATACACACCCTCTTTGGTTTTGGGTATTGCACACTCCTTCACGCATGCGCCTTGTTTAGGCTTGGACGCCGAGCAAAGCGAATATAAGCTGTGTAGTTTAGATATAGTATATTCACCTGAGGAAGCGGTCAAGATAGACCGGGAAACGCGTTGTGATTACATGTTTACCAAATAAACATTTGTTTTTAACTATATCTCTATCACGGCTGGAGTGATATTTTTTACTTGTGAGATTTTTTTTACATTTTGCATCCGGACACAGTTGCTAGCCGACCTGGTTTGGGCTTTTCTCCTAAAGACAGATACTACGAGAGAAAGTAGCCTGCTGAAGGGGTCATAGCTGCAAGACATCTGCATATCGTATGCAGCATCAAGGATTACACTTTCACTACGAGAGAGCAGCTACCTGGACAGCTGTTAATGCTCCAGAAAGCCGTTGTGCCTTACTTCTTGTAAGTACAATTTATGTGTGGGGAGTGAACAACTTTCAATACAGATTCACACTATGCTGGCGCCTTTTTTTAAAACTTGACTACTTCATAAGTGACATTTAAATAATTTGATTTATCATAGGTTAAAATAAAATAATTCAGAACAAAAATATTAAAGGGTTCAATCTGAAATTATCATATCATTTCTGTTATCTTGATGAATATTTGCATTTGACCATTTGTATTGCTTCTTATACGACTCAGTTGGTATGTTAGTATTACATTTAAGAACTTTAAATATTGTAGAACAAGTTTTAAAAGGAGTAACTTTTTTAAATTATTAGATGAGAAAATTGAAATATACCCTCACAATATGTTTAAAGAGGAAGAATAATTGGGGACTAGAAAATCTTCCCATTTAGGTGCCAGGATTATACTTTCAGGGATCATTTCTATAGGTTTTGTTTGGAGAAATGTGCTTGAAAGTGAACAAACTTGCTTTCCATGATGATGAGCTTGAGTGTTTTCTCTTCAGTTTGAAGACTGTAAGCGATGCTGTTTTAAAGCAGCTGTTGTTTACTATTGCTAACTGTTCCACTTTTTGTATAGAAGTGTTGGCGAGAGAAAACACAAGCTGAGTGGCTAATATACTAATTTTCAAAAGAAAAGCTTTATTTAAGAGCTTTATTTTCAAGAAATTGTATATCAGTAAACATCAAATTAATTTTTGTGGAATATCAAGAAATAGTACAAAATCACTTGAGGAGCAGTTATGGACCTATAAAAAAATTGAAAAATGTGGTTTTCATTTTATAAAGAGATTTA
>NW_026512884.1:0-17500 GCF_027579735.1 Bombina bombina
TTACAGAGAATGTGGCACCAAAGCAAGGAATTAGCACATTTTCTTTAAAGGAATGAATGAGAACATCACTTACAGAGAATGTGGCACCAAAGTAAGGAATTAGCACATTTACCTTAAAGGAATGAATGAGAACATCACTTACAGAGAATGCGGCACCAAAGCATTGAATTAGCACCTTTACCTTAAAGGAATGAATGAGAACATCACTTACAGAGAATGCTGCACCAAAGCAAGGAATTAGCACATTTACCTTAAAGGAATGTATGAGAACATCACTTACAGAGAATGTGGCACCAAAGTAAGGAATTAGCACATTTACCTTAAAGGAATGAATGAGAACATCGCTTACAGAGAATGTGGCACCAAAGCAAGGAATTAGCACCTTTACCTTAAAGGAATGAATGAGAACATCACTTACAGAGAATGTGGCACCAAAGCAAGGAATTAGCACCTTTACCTTAAAGGAATGAATTAGAACATCGCTTACAGAGAATGCTGCACCAAAGCAAGGAATTAGCACATTTAGCTTAAAGGAATGAATTAGAACATCACTTACAGAGAATGCTAAACCAAAGCAAGGAATTAGCACATTTAACTTAAAGGAAGGAATGAGAAAATCACTTACAGAGAATGTGGCACCAAAGCTAGGAATTAGCACATTTACCTTAAAGAAATGAATGAGAACATCACTTACAGAGAATGTGGCACCAAAGCAAGGAATTTGAACATTTACCTTAAAGGAATGAATGAGAACATCACTTACAGAGAATGTGGCACCAAAGCAAGGAATTAGCACATTTACCTTAAAGGAATGAATGAGAACATCGCTTACAGAGAATGTGGCACCAAAGCAAGGAATTAGCACCTTTACCTTAAAGGAATGAATGAGAACATCACTTACAGAGAATGTGGCACCAAAGCAAGGAATTAGCACCTTTACCTTAAAGGAATGAATGAGAACATCGCTTACAGAGAATGATGCACCAAAGCAAGGAATTAGCACATTTACCTTAAAGGAATGAATGAGAACATCACTTACAGAAAATGTGGCACCAAAGCAAGGAATTAGCACCATTACCTTAACCCCTTAATGACAGAGGACGTACCAGGTACGTCATAGGAAAAAACTCCCTTAGTGACAATTGACGTACCTGGTACGTCCTCTGTTGTCTGAAGTGCTGGAAGCGATCACGATCGCTTCCAGCTGCTTCCAAGGGATTGTAGTGATGCCTCAATATTGAGGCATCACTGCAATCCCCTATTTTACATACCGATTCAGAAAGGGCCACTGTGTGGCCCTTTCTGAACCAGCACTGATACTAACAAATTCGTTGGTTGTTGTTTGCTGCCTTAATCTCTAGCAGCCTCCTTATATTTCCCAAAGCGATCTTACCTAGTCTGCATTTTTTACCGGAGCGGCGATTGCGGCCGGGGGGGCGGGGGGGCGGGTGCGCGCGCGTGCGCGTGCACGCCAATTATGCCGATAATGAAAGAGAAAAAAAAAAAGACCAATGTGGAAGCAGGGGGATCTTTGCTCTTTAGTAAGGGATCTGGGAGGGGGAGGGATGTAGATCGTTTAGGGGGGCCAGCTACACTACAGAAAACAAGTATTAAATAGAAAAAAGTAAAAAAAAAACTATTTTGGGGGGCAAATTGGGTACTGGCAGACAGCTGCCAGTACCCAAGATGGCGGCAAATAGTTAGAGGGGGAGGTTTAGAGAGATGTATTGGGGGGGATCAGGGAGGTTGTGGGGTAAGGGGGGATCCATCACTGCAGACTGTATGAAAAAATAAAAAAAATAATAATAAATTATTTTTATTTCAGTACTGGCAGACTTTCTGCCAGTACTTAAGATGGCGGTGACAATTGTGAGGTGGGGGAGGGAAGAGAGCTGTTTGAGGGGGGTCAGGGGGGGATCAGGGGGTGGGATGTGTCAGGTGGGAGGCTGATCTCTACGCTAAAGCTAAAAATTAACCCTACAAGCTACCTAATTAACCCCTTAACTGCTGGGCATATTACAAGTGTGGTGCGCAGCAGTATTAAACGGCCTTATTATTACCAAAAAGCAACGCCAAAGCCATATATGTCTGCTATTTCTGAACAAAGGGGATCCCAGAGAAGCATTTACAACCATTTGTGCCATAATTGCACAAGCTGTTTGTAAATAATTTCAGTGAGAAACCTAAAATTGTGAAAAATTTAAGTTTTTTTTTTTATTTGATCGTATTTGGCGGTGAAATGGTGGCATGAAATATACCAAAATGGGCCTAGATCAATACTTTGGGATGTCTTCTAAATATAAATATATACATGTCAAGGGATATTCAGGTATTCCTGAAAGATATCAGTGTTCCAATGTAACTAGCGCTAATTCTGGAAAAAAGTGGTTTGGAAATAGCAAAGCGCTACTTGTATTTATGGCCCTATAACTTGCAAAAAAAGCAAAGCACATGTAAACATTGGATATTTCTAAACTCAGGACAAAATTTAGAAACTATTTAGAATGTTTTTTTTTTGGTGGTTGTAGATGTGTAACAGATTTTGGGGGTCAAAGTTAGAAAAAGTGTGTTTTTTTTCAATTTTTTCCTCATATTTTACATTTTTTTATAGTAAATTATAAGATATGATGAAAATAATGGTATCTTTAGAAAGTCCATTTAATGGCGAGAAAAACGGTATATAATATGTATGGGTACAGTAAATGAGTAAGAGGAAAATTACATCTAAACACAAACACTGCAGAAATGTAAAAATAGCCATTGTCATTAAGGGTAAGAAAATTGAAAAATGGTCCGGTCATTAAGGGGTTAAAGGAATGAATTAGAACATCACTTACAGAGAATGCTGCACCAAAGCAAGGAATTAGCACCTTTAGCTTAAAGGAATGAATTAGAACATCACTTACAGAGAATGCAAAACCAAAGCAAGGAATTAGCACATTTAACTTAAAGGAATGAATGAGAAAATCACTTACAGAGAATGTGGCACCAAAGCAAGGAATTAGCACATTTACCTTAAAGGAATGAATGAGAACATCACTTACAGATAATGTGGCACCAAAGTAAGGAATTAGCACATTTACCTTAAAGGAATGAATGAGAACATCGCTTACAGAGAATGCGGCACCAAAGCAAGGAATTAGCACCTTTACCTTAAAGGAATGAATGAGAACATCACTTACAGAGAATGCTGCACCAAAGCAAGGAATTAGCACATTTACCTTAAAGGAATGAATGAGAACATCACTTACAGAGAATGTGGCACCAAAGTAAGGAATTAGCAAATTTACCTTAAAGGAATGAATGAGAACATCACTTACAGAGAATGTGGCACCAAAGCAAGAAATTAGCACCTTTACCTTAAAGGAATGAATGAGAACATCGCTTACAGAGAATGCTGCACCAAAGCAAGGAATTAGCACATTTACCTTAAATGAATGAATGAGAACATCACTTACAGAGAATGCGGCACCAAAGTAAGGAATTAGCACCTTTACCTTAAAGGAATGAATGAGAACATCACTTACAGAGAATGTGGCACCAAAGCAAGGAATTAGCACCTTTACCTTAAAGGAATGAATGAGAACATCACTTACAGAGAATGTGGCACCAAAGCAAGGAATTAGCACCTTTACCTTAAAGGAAAGAATGAGAACATCACTTACAGAGAATGTGGCAACAAAGCAAGGAATTAGCACATTTACCTTAAAGGAATGAATGAGAACATCACTTACAGAGAATGTGTCAACAAAGCAAGGAATTAGCACATTTACCTTAAAGGAATGAATGAGAACATCGCTTACAGATAATGTGGCACCAAAGCAAGGAATTAGCACCTTTACCTTAAAGGAATGAATGAGAACATCACTTACAGAGAATGTGGCACCAAAGCAAGGAATTAGTACATTTTCCTTAAAGGAATGAATGAGAACATCACTTACAGAGAATGTGGCACCAAAGTAAAGAATTAGCACATTTTCCTTAAAGGAATGAATGAGAACATCACTTACAGAGAATGCGGCACCAAAGCATTGAATTAGCACCTTTACCTTAAAGGAATGAATGAGATCATCACTTACAGAGAATGCTGCACCAAAGTAAGGAATTACAACATTTACCTTAAAGGAATGAGTGAGAACATCACTTACAGAGAATGTGGCACCAAAGCAAAGAATTAGCACCTTTACCTTAAAGGAATGAATGAGAACATCACTTACAGAGAATGTGGCACTAAAGCAAGGAATTAGTACCTTTACCTTAAAGGAATGAATTAGAACATCGCTTACAGAGAATGCTGCACCAAAGCAAGGAATTAGCACCTTTAGCTTAAAGGAATGAATTAGAACATCACTTACAGAGAATGCTAAACCAAAGCAAGGAATTAGCACATTTAACTTAAAGGAATGAATGAGAAAATCACTTACAGAGAATGTGGCACCAAAGCAAGGAATTAGCACATTTACCTTAAAGGAATGAATGAGAACATCACTTACAGAGAATGTGGCACCAAAGTAAGGAATTAGCACATTTACCTTAAAGGAATGAATGAGAACATCGCTTACAGAGAATGCGGCACCAAAGCAAGGAATTAGCACCTTTACCTTAAAGGAATGAATGAGAACATCACTTACAGAGAATGCTGCACCAAAGCAAGGAATTAGCACATTTACCTTAAAGGAATGAATGAGAACATCACTTACAGAGAATGTGGCACCAAAGTAAGAAATTAGCAAATTTACCTTAAAGGAATGAATGAGAACATCACTTACAGAGAATGTGGCACCAAAGCAATAAATTAGCACCTTTACCTTAAAGGAATGAATGAGAACATCACTTACAGAGAATGCTGCACCAAAGCAAAGAATTAGCACATTTACCTTAAAGGAATGAATGAGAACATCACTTACAGAGAATGCAGCACCAAAGTAAGGAATTAGCACCTTTACCTTAAAGGAAAGAATGAGAACATCACTTACAGAGAATGCGGCACCAAAGCAAGGGATTAGCATATTTACCTTAAAGGAATGAATGAGAACATCACTTACAGAGAATGCTGCACCAAAGCAAGGAATTAGCACCTTTACCTTAAAGGAATGAATGAGAGCATCACTTACAGAGAATATGGCACCAAAGCAAGGAATTAGCACCTTTACCTTAAAGGAATGAATGAGAACATCGCTTACAGAGAATGTGGCACCAAAGCAAGGAATTAGCACCTTTACCTTAAAGGAATGAATGAGAACATCGCTTACAGAGAATGTGGCACCAAAGCAAGGAATTAGCACCTTTACCTTAAAGGAATGAATGAGGACATCACTTACAGAGTATGTGGCACCAAAGCAAGGAATTAGCACATTTACCTTTAAGGAATGAATGAGAACATCGCTTACAGAGAATGTGGCACCAAAGCAAGGAATTAGCACCTTTACCTTAAAGGAATGAATGAGAACATCACTTACAGAGAATGTGGCACCAAAGCAAGGAATTAGCACCTTTACCTTAAAGGAATGAATGAGAACATCACTTACAGAGAATGTGGCACCAAAGCAAGGAATTAGCACCTTTACCTTAAAGGAATGAATGAGAACATCACTTACAGAGAATGTGGCACCAAAGCAAGGAATTAGCACATTTACCTTAAAGGAATGAATGAGAACATCACTTACAGAGAATGCCGCACCAAAGCAAGGAATTAGCACATTTACCTTAAAGGAATGAATGAGAACATCACTTACAGAGAATGTGGCAACAAAGCAAGGAATTAGCACATTTACCTTTAAGGAATGAATGAGAACATAACTTACAGAGAATGTGGCACCAAAGCAAGGAATTAGCACATTTACCTTAAAGGAATGAATGAGAACATCGCTTACAGAGAATGTGGCACCAAAGCAAGGAATTAGCACCTTTACCTTAAAGGAATGAATGATAACATCACTCACAGAGAATGTGGCACCAAAGCAAGGAATTAGCACCTTTACCTTAAAGGAATGAAGGAGAACATCACTCACAGAGAATGCTGCACCAAAGCAAGGAATTAGCACCTTTACCTTAAAGGAATGAATGAGAACATCACTTACAGAGAATGTGGCACCAAAGCAAGGAATTAGCACATTTACCTTAAAGGAATGAATGAGAACATCACTTACAGAGAATGTGGCACCAAAGCAAGGAATTAGCACATTTACCTTAAAGGAATGAATGAGAACATCACTTACATAGAATGCTGCACCAAAGCAAGGAATTAGCACCTTTACCTTAAAGGAATGAATGAGAACATCACTTACAGAGAATGCTGCACCAAAGCAAGGAATTAGCACATTTACCTTAAAGGAATGAATGAGAACATCACTTACAGAGAATGTGGCACAAAAGCAAGGAATTAGCACCTTTACCTTAAAGGAATGAATGAGAACATCACTTACAGAGAATGCTGCACCAAAGCAAGGAATTAGCACCTTTACCTTAAAGGAATGAATGAGAACATCACTTACAGAGAATGCTGCACCAAAGCAAGGAATTAGCACCTTTACCTTAAAGGAATGAATGAGAACATCACTTACAGAGAATGCTGCACCAAAGCAAGGAATTAGCACATTTACCTTAAAGGAATGAATGAGAACATCACTTACAGAGAATGTGGCACCAAAGCAAGGAATTAGCCCATTTACCTTAAAGGAATGAATGAAAACATCACTTACAGAGAATGTGGCACCAAAGCAAGGAATTAGCACATTTACCTTAAAGGAATGAATGAGAACATCACTTACAGAGAATGCTGCACCAAAGCAAGGAATTAGCACCTTTACCTTAAAGGAATGAATGAGAACATCACTTACAGAGAATGCTGCACCAAAGCAAGGAATTAGCACATTTACCTTAAAGGAATGAATGAGAACATCACTTACAGAGAATGTGGCACCAAAGGAAGGAATTAGCACATTTACCTTAAATGAATGAATAAGAACATCAATTACAGAGAATGTGGCACCAAAGCAAGGAATTAGCACATTTACCTTAAAGGAATGTATGAGAACATCGCTTACAGAGAATGTGGCACCAAAGGAAGGAATTAGCACATTTACCTTAAATGAATGAATAAGAACATCAATTACAGAGAATGTGGCACCAAAGCAAGGAATTAGCACATTTACCTTAAAGGAATGAATGAGGACATCACTTACAGAGAATGTGGCACCAAAGCAAGGAATTAGCACCTTTACCTTAAAGGAATGAGTGAGAACATCACTTACAGAGAATGCTGCACCAAAGCAAGGAATTAGCACATTTACCTTAAAGGAATGAATGAGAACATCACTTACAGAGAATGCTGCACCAAAGCAAGGAATTAGCACATTTACCTTAAAGGAATGAATGAGAACATCACTTACAGAGAATGTGGCACCAAAGCAAGGAATTAGCACCTTTACCTTAAAGGAATGAATGAGAACATCACTTACAGAGAATGCTGCACCAAAGCAAGGAATTAGCACATTTACCTTAAAGGAATGAATGAGAACATCACTTACAGAGAATGTGGCACCAAAGCAAGGAATTAGCACATTTACCTTAAAGGAATGAATGAGAACATCACTTAAAGAGAATGTGGCACCAAAGCAAGGAATTTGTACTTTTACCTAAAAGGAATGGATGAGAACATCACTTACAGAGAATGCTGCACCAAAGAAAGGAATTAGCACCTTTACCTTAAAGGAATGAATGAGAACATCACTTACAGAGATTGTGGCACCAAAGCAAGGAATTAGCACATTTACCTTAAAGGAATGAATGGGAACATCACTTACAGAAAATGCTGCACCAAAGCAAGGAATTAGCACCTTCACCTTAAAGGAATGAATGAGAACATCGCTTACAGAGAATGCTGCACCAAAGCAAGGAATGAGCTAATCATAGACATAATACTAAAGGATTTAATAAGAGCATAATTAAGAATGAATAAATAAGTTTATGAATGATATTAAAAGTTATATAAAATTATTATTAATAAATTAAAGGGACATAATACTCATATGCTAAATCACTTGAAACTGATGCAGTATAACTGTAAAAAGCTGACAGGAAAATATCACCTGAGCATCTCTATGTAAAAAAGGAAGATATTTTACCTCACAATTTCCTCAGCTCAGCAGAGTAAGTTCTGTGTAAAAAGTTATACTTCAGTTACTGCCCAGCTGCAGGTAAAAATAAAAAAAAAATGAAGAAATGAACATCAGCCAATCAGTATCAGCAGTGCTGAGGTTATGAACTCTTACTGTGATCTCATGAGATTTGACTTAACTCTCATGAGATTTCATAGTAAGCTTCCTTTACCTGATTGGTGAAATAATATGAGAGTTCACGAGGCTCATCCTTTCAGCTGTCCCAGGACAGACACACTAAAATGCTGCTTAGAAATCCTTTACAATGGGAGGTGGCTACTGAGGAACTTTTGAGGTAAAATATCTTTCTTTTTTACATAGAGATGTTCAGGAGATATTTTCTAGTCAGCTTTTTACAGCTATGCTGCATCACTTTCAAGTGTTTAAACATTTGGGTATTATGGCCCTTTAATATAGATCATTTTTATGACACAATTCAAACTAACGCCTAGATTTAGAGTTTGGCGTTAGCTGTCAAAACCAGCGTTAGAGGCTCCTAACGCTGGTTTTTACCGCCCGCTGGTATTTGGAGTCAGTCAGGAAAGGGTCTAACACTCACTTTGCAGCCGCGACTTTTCCATACCGCAGATCCCCCTACGCCATTTGCGTATCCTATCTTTTCAATGGGATCTTTCTAACGCCGGTATTTAGAGTCGTGGCTGAAGTGAGCGATAGAAATCTAACGACAAAACTCCAGTCGCAGAAAAAAGCCAGTAGTTAAGAGCTTTTTGGGCTAATGCCGGTTCATAAACCTCTTAACTACTGTGCTCTAAAGTACACTAACACCCATAAACTACCTATGCACCCCTAAACCGAGGCCCCCCCACATCGCCGCCACTCTATTAAAAATTTTTAACCCCTAATCTGCCGACCGCACACCGCCGCAACCTACATTATCCCTATGTACCCCTAATCTGCTGCCCCTAACACCGCCGACCCCTATATTATATTTATTAACCCCTAATCTGCCGACCACAACGTCGCCTCCACCTACCTACAATTATTAACCCCTAATCTGCCGACCGGACCTCACCGCTACTCTAATAAATGTATTAACCCCTAATCCGCCTCACTCCCGCCTCAATAACCCTATAATAAATAGTATTAACCCCTAATCTGCCCTCCCTAACATCACCGACACCTAACTTCAAGTATTAACCCCTAATCTGCGGACCGGACCTCACCGCTACTCTATTAAATTTATTAACCCCTAAAGCTAAGTCTAACCCTAACACTAACACCCCCCTAAGTTAAATATAATTTTTATCTAACGAAATAAATTAACTCTTATTAAATAAATTAATCCTATTTAAAGCTAAATACTTACCTGTAAAATAAACCATAATATAGCTACAATATAAATTATAATTATATTGTAGCTATTTTAGGATTAATATTTATTTTACAGGCAACTTTGTATTTATTTTAACCAGGTACAATAGCTATTAAATAGTTAATAACTATTTAATAGCTACCTAGTTAAAATAATTACAAAATTACCTGTAAAATAAATCCTAACCTAAGTTACAATTAAACCTAACACTACACTATCAATAAATTAATTAAATACAATACCTACAAATAAATACAATTAAATAAACTAACTAAAGTACAAAAAATAAAAAAGAACTAAGTTACAAAAAATAAAAAAATATTTACAAACATTAGAAAAATATTACAACAATTTTAAACTAATTACACCTACTCTAAGCCCCCTAATAAAATAACAAAGCCCCCCAAAATAAAAAAATGCCCTACCCTATTCTAAAATTAAAATAGAAAAGCTCTTTTACCTTACCAGCCCTTAAAAGGGCCTTTTGCGGGGCATGCCCCAAAGAATTCAGCTCTTTTGCCTGGGAAAAAAAACATACAATAGCCCCCCCCAACATTGCAACCCACCACCCACATACCCCTAATCTAACCCAAACCCCCCTTAAATAAACCTAACACTAAGCCCCTGAAGATCTTCCTACCTTATCTTCACCACACCGGGTATCAGCGATCGGTCCAGGCTCCGATGTCTTGATCCAAGCCCAAGCGGGGCTGAACGTCCATCCTCCAGCTGAAGTCTTGATCCAAGCGGCGGCTGAAGAAGTCCATCTTCGGGCAGAAGTCTTCATCCTATCCGGGCAGAAGAGGAGATCCGGACCGGCAAACATCTTCATCCAAGTGGCATCTTCTTTGTTCTTCCATCTGATGACGAGCGGCTCCATCTTGAAGACCTCCGGCGCGGATCCATCCTCTTCTTCCGACGACTAGACGACGAATGAAGGTTCCTTTAAGGGACGTCATCCAAGATGGCGTCCCTCGAATTCCGATTGGCTGATAGGATTCTATCAGCCAATCGGAATTAAGGTAGGAAAATTCTGATTGGCTGATGGAATCAGCCAATCAGATTCAAGTTCAATCCGATTGGCTGATCCAATCAGCCAATCAGATTGAGCTCACATTCTATTGGCTGTTCCGATCAGCCAATAGAATGTGAGCTCAATCTGATTGGCTGATCCAATCAGCCAATCGGATTGAACTTGAATCTGATTGGCTGATTCCATCAGCCAATCAGAATTTTCCTACCTTAATTCCGATTGGCTGATAGAATCCTATCAGCCAATCGGAATTCAAGGGACGCCATCTTGGATGACGTCCCTTAAAGGAACCTTCATTCGTCGTCTAGTCATCGGAAGAAGAGGATGGATCCGCGCCGGAGGTCTTCAAGATGGAGCCGCTCGTCATCGGATGGAAGAACATAGAAGATGCAACTTGGATGAAGATGTTTGCCGGTCCGGATCTCCTCTTCTGCCCGGATAGGATGAAGACTTCTGCCCGAAGATGGACTTCTTTAGCCGCCGCTTGGATCAAGACTTCAGCCGGAGGATGGACGTCTTCAGCCCCCCGCGTTTCACTCCTTTCAGAGCTTTATCAAGCAAAAGGAGTGAAACGCGTAGAAAAACTAGTACCACATACTCTACCCTAAGATTTAACCACCATCATACAGAGGAAAATTATCAACCCGGGTTGTTATTTTACTTTTTATCCCCTGGCGGATAGCTTAATAGAGGTTGCGTGCACAGCACTAAGAGCAATCTCCAACTATAACCTGACTACTACGAACCGGACAGCAGCGAAACAACAGACAGGGACCCACGGAGGTTCTGGTTGGCTGGATAGAGGCGAGCCCCCGAGCCGGAAACTGTGACGTCAGACGCTGAGTTCTCGAGGAACACACAAGAAGCTTGCCTGACAGAGACCGGCTACTGGTAAAGTTGTTGCCAAGTATTTGAGATAAGGTATAGACGTTTTTAATCTGCAAAACCACAGTTAAAGTAAAGACTTTTTAACCTGCAAATATAACATAGACCAGCTATCAAGAAAACTGTATATCTGACATCTGATACTAGATATAGACACTGTATCATGCAAACGGCAATGTCCTAAGGAATGAACACTAACCTAAAATATAGTATCCACCGCTTTATTGAATTTTGGTCTCTAATCTAATATATTTGATATTTTCATGTTGGATTGTTGTTTTATTACGCAAATGTATTGGTAATTTTAGGGAGACGTCCCTTTTTAAAGTTTATGTTTTTGTCATTTTTTAAGGTATATTAAATATACATATATTCTATCTAAGTCCCTGGTTATTATACAATTATCTGTCAGCTTTTAAGTGGTATTTTTAGCTTTTTTTAGCGCCCTTACTTCCTCTCTTGCACTTGTCTAAACTTTTCACTATAACAGTCTAAAGGATCTATGTGATACCCTACACTAAGCGCACTACCATCACCCACTACCCCACAAGATCTTCAGGGGCTTAGTGTTAGGTTTATTTAAGGGGGGTTTGGGTTAGATTAGGGGTATGTGGGTGGTGGGTTGTAATGTTGGGGGGGGGTATTGTATGTTTTTTTCCCCAGGCAAAAGAGCTGAATTCTTTGGGGCATGCCCCGCAAAAGGCCCTTTTAAGGGCTGGTAAGGTAAAAGAGCTTTTCTATTTTAATTTTAGAATAGGGTAGGGCATTTTTTTATTTTGGGGGGCTTTGTTATTTTATTAGGGGGCTTAGAGTAGGTGTAATTAGTTTAAAATTGTTGTAATATTTTTCTAATGTTTGTAAATATTTTTTTATTTTTTGTAACTTAGTTCTTTTTTATTTTTTGTACTTTAGTTAGTTTATTTAATTGTATTTATTTGTAGTGATGTCCCGAACTGTTCGCCCGCGAACGGTTCACGGCGAATATAGCTTGTTCGCGTTCGCGTTTGTGGGCGAACACATGGCGATGTTCGATCCGCCCCTATGTGTCATCATTGTGGAAACTTTGACCCTTTATGTCACAGCCGCCTGACACATTAGAGCCAATCAACATCAGACACTCCCTCACAGACCCTCCCAGCTACTCGGAATCCGCCATTTTAGACTCATAACGACCTTGCTTTCTTAATGAGAGGACGTGTTGTGTTTTTGCTCCTGACATTAATAGTAAAAACATAGCTAGGCTAGTGTATTTACAGTCCAGAAGGACTCCACTCATCTCTGCTGCAAGCACAGCACCCCAAAAAGCCCTTTTTAGGGCTATATTTCGTGCCTTTTTTTTTTTTTTAGTTTTTTTTTTAGTAGCATTTGCCTGGCTTTCAGCTGTGAGTTTAAGGCTCACAGCATATGCTGTGACTACTGCCACCACTGATATCTCCCTAACAACATTAGTTTAAATTTAACTAACAAAAAAAAATAATTATTTTTCTAGTGTAATTTTTTTTCATTTTCTATCAGGCCAGTGTCACACAGCATATACTCTGGTTCATTGCTCTGTGCCAGCCAGCAGCCAGCAGTGTTAATATCCGTTTATAACATTATTTTTAATTTAAAAAAAAACACAAAAAAATATTTTTCTAGTGTAATCTAATTACATTTACTAGGGGGGGGGGGGGGGGGGGGGGGGAACAGGGATTAAAGTGCTAAGAAAAGTATTAATTAACACAAGCTAGTTGGGTCCAAGAACGCATGTTTAATTATTAGACTTTATTAGGGTAATTATATATCTAACAAATCTATCTATTTCTCTTCTATCGATTCTATCTAACTATCAATCTATGTATATCTATCTATCCTATCTATCAATCTATCTTCTGTCCGGGATGTTTTGAGACAGCCACTTTGGGAATGTTAGTTGATTTAGGCCCATTATGGCTTAAAAGCAGACTCTGCATAAACTATGTAATTTTCCATGGGAGTTTTGCCAGGGATCCCCCTCCAGCATGCGACAGTCCAGGTGTTAGTACCCTTGAAACAACTTTTCCATCACTATTGTGGCCAGAAAGAGTCCTTGTAGGTTTTAAAGTTCGCCTGCCTATTGAATTCAATGGCGGTTCGCGCGATTTGCGCGTTCGCGAACAATACTGGAAGTTCGAGTCCGCCGTTCGCGAACCGAAAATTTTAGGTTCGCGACATCACTATTTATTTGTAGGTATTGTATTTAATTAATTTATTGATAGTGTAGTGTTAGGTTTAATTGTAACTTAGGTTAGGATTTATTTTACAGGTAATTTTGTAATTATTTTAACTAGGTAGCTATTAAATAGTTATTAACTATTTAATAGCTATTGTACCTGGTTAAAATAAATACAAAGTTGCCTGTAAAATAAATATTAATCCTAAAATAGCTACAATATAATTATAATTTATATTGTAGCTATATTAGGGTTTATTTTACAGGTAGGTATTTAGCTTTAAATATGAATAATTTATTTAATAAGAGTTAATTTATTTCGTTAGAATAAAATTATATTTAATTTAGGGGGGTGTTAGGGTTAGGGTTAGACTTAGCTTTAGGGGTTAATAAATTTATTATAGTAGCGGTGGGGTCCGGTAGGCAGATTAGGGGTTAATACTTGAAGTTAGGTGTCGGTGATGTTAGCGAGGGCAGATTAGGGGTTAATACTATTTATTATAGGGTTAGTGAGGCGGATTAGGGGTTAATACATTTATTATAGTAGCGGTGAGGTCCGGTTGGAAGATTAGGGGTTAATTATTGTAGGTAGCTGGCGGCGACGTTGTGGGGGGCAGATTAGGGGTTAATAAATATAATATAGGGGTCGGCGGTGTTAGGGGCAGCAGATTAGGGGTACATAGGTATAATGTAGGTTGCGGCGGTGTACGGAGCGGCAGATTAGGGGTTAAAAAAAATATGCAGGGGTCAGCGATAGCGGGGGCGGCAGATTAGGGGTTAATACGTGTAAGGTTAGGGGTGTTTAGACTCAGGGTTCATGTTAGGGTGTTAGATGCAGACGTAGGAAGTGTTTCCCCATAGGAAACAATGGGGCTGCGTTAGGAGCTGAACGCTGCTTTTTTGCAGGTGTTAGGTTTTTTTGCAGCTCAAACTGCCCCATTGTTTCCTATGGGGGAATCGTGCACGAGCACATTTTTGAAGCTGGCCGCGTCCGTAAGCACCGCTGGTATTGAGAGTTGCAGTGGCAGTAAATTATGCTCTACGCTCCCTTTTTGGAGCCTAACGCAGCCCTTCTGTGAACTCTAAATACCAGCGGTATTTAAAAGGTGCGGGGGGGAAAATACACGAGTAGCTAACACACCCCTTTGGCCGCAGAACTCTAAATCTAGCCGTTAGGGTATTAAAGGGACATGAAACCCAATATTTTCTTTTGTGTTTCAGATAGAGGAACGATTTTAAACAACTTACTATTGTAATTATTTAATTAAATGTTTTCATTCTCTTGGTATCTTTTGTTAAAAAGTGGGGACGTAAGCTTAGAAGCGTGCACATGTTTGGGGCACTGTGTGGCAGCAGTTTTATACATTTGCAAGAGCCCTAGATGGCAGCAATTCTTTTCTTTATATATAGTGCTCCAGATACCTACATATGTATCTCTTCAACAAAGGATACTATGAGAACAAAGCTGATTTAATAATAGAAGTGAACCCTTTTTTAAAACGACATGTTCTGTCTGAATCACAAAATATTATTTTTTTTGGGTTTCACATCCCTATTAATGAATGAATAGATAATGACAATGAATTAATGAATGGTTAGAGAATGATTGAATGAATTAATGAATTAATTAATGAACGGATAATTACTGAATGAATTAATGAACGGATAATGACTGAAAGAATTAATGAATGGTTAGAGAATGATTGAATGAATTAATGAATGGATAGAGAATGATTGAATGAATTAATGAATGGATAATGACTGAAAGAATTAATGAATGGTTAGAGAATGATTGAATGAATTAATGAATTATTAATGACTGAATGAATTAATGAATGGATAGAGAATGATTGAATGAATTAATGAATAGATAATGACAATGAATTAATGAATGGTTAGAGAATTATTGAATGAATTAATGAATTAATGAACGGATAATTACTGAATGAATTAATGAACGGATAATGACTGAAAGAATTAATGAATGGTTAGAGAATGATTGAATGAATTAATGAATGGGTAATGACTGAATGAATTAATGAATGGTTAGAGAATGATTGAATGAATTAATGAATGGATAATGACTGAATTAATTAATGAATGGATAATGACTGAAAGAATGAATGAATGGTTAGAGAATGATTGAATGAATTAATGAATGGGTAATGACTGAATGAATTAATGAATGGATAGAGAATGATTGAATGAATGGATAATGACTGAATGAATTAATGAATGGATAATGACTGAATGAATTAATGAACGGATAATGAATGAAAGAATTAATGAATGGTTAGAGAATGACTGAATGAATTAATGAATGGATAATGACTGAATGAATTAATGAATGGATAGAGAATGATTGAATGAATTAATGAATGGATAATGGCTGAATGAATTAATGAACGGATAATGACTGAAAGAATTAATGAAAGGATAGAGAATGACTGAATGAATTAATGACTGAATGAAATAATTAAATAATGAATTAATGGTAAATGATTGAATGGCAGAATGAAGTTACAATAATTTATTTAAAAGTAGAAATTTATGAGTAAAAATACAATTTATATATAAAAAAGGATATGATAGTAGAAATGATACGGAATTATGGCTTTTAAAATACAATTTAGTCTGAATGAATAGATATTGCGGATATTGTCAGAGAGACCTTCTTGTTCACCATCAGCGCCTGACCTCACTAATTCTCCTTTACCTGAATGGGCACAAATTCCCACAGGAATACCCCAAAATCTTGTGCAAAGCTTCCTGCTGCAGCTAATGGGGACAACTTTATATTAATGCCCATATATGGGAAGTCAAGCAAGGTGCTATATACAGTATCTATCTGTCTGTCTGTCTTTCTGTCTGTCTTTCTCTCTGTTTTTCTGTCTGGCTGTCTGTCTGGCTGTCTTTATCTATCTATCTATCTATCTATCTATCTATCTATCTATGGCACAGAATGATTGTATAGTCGGCTAGCACATCTCCACAAGTATCTCCACTTGGTCTTCACAAAGGTATTATGTATACATTGTTACCAATGTACCAGAGGACTCTGGGTAAAGATATGTAAATGAGATACACATTATCTCATGCTTTTTGCTTCCTTTATGGGGTAGGTGCAGCAAAAACAAAACCACTTCTGGGCAGCTGTTTCATGAGCAGCAGAAACGTTTGATGTGTGAAGCTTATTTAAAGGGACAGTTAAGACACTTATGTTGTGTTGCTATAGAATAACATACCAGCCAAGTCTTAATGTTTTTATAACACATTAACAGCAATTATACTGCAGTTATTTATCAATAACCTAACTCCAACCACCATTTGTCTTATTTGGAGCAGCCAATCAGATCTTTAGTCTGCAGACAACAAGACTAGTTACTGTCACAGTCTGTAACGCAACGTCAATCCTGCATTCAAAAAAAGTCATTTTTGCGTGGGATTTCCATAGCGCTGGTATTACAGGTTGTGCGGTGAGGCTAACATGCTTGCGTTACAGCCTATACCGACACGATCCATACCGCCATCTGAGAGCAGTAGTTATCGATTTTGTGTAACAAAACTGTTAAATAAAAGTCATAAATAAAGTGTTATAAAGTACACTAACACCCAAAAACTACCTAATAACCCCTAAACCGCCACCCTCCCACATCGCAAACACTATTTAAAACGTATTAACCCCTATTCCGCTGCTCCCCAACATCGCCACCACTAAATAAAGTTATTTCAATAATCAGAGTGGATTGATAGCGCCACACATTTTAAAATAGTTGATTGCAATAGTTCCTTGGATTATTCAAGTAATCATTATCTCCCTTGGAAACAAAATGTCCTGTATGGACAGTGTAAGAGAATAAGGTGAAATTGCAGTCCTCTAAATCAATATGCTGGACAAA
>NW_026512884.1:30000-35000 GCF_027579735.1 Bombina bombina
GGGTGTGAATGCACGTGTGGACAGTGCGCAGATCGCTGCTGAGGTACAGCGCGAGGTGAGAGAATGCGTTAGTCAGGCATTGGGTGTGCAGGAAGATTTGATTAGAAGGGCGGTGGGGTGCAAGAGAGGGCTAGGGGTGTCGAAATGGAGGGTGCGGCCCCATCTGGGGCCCTCTTCGTCACTCAGAGTACTCCCCAGTCTGTTTTGTCTCCTCAGGTGTCATCGAGTGCTGGACGCAGAATGGAGGCTGGTACAAGCGGCCATTGCATGGCAAATGGAGGAGCTGTTGGACTTGCTAGCATTTCAGAAGGCGGACAACCACAGCCATCGGAAGGAGTGTCGCAGCAGCTGTCTCAAGCGGGTGAGTGCACAATCACTGATGTTACACACACTAACATGGGGTCTTCCTCTAGTGACTCAGGTTCTGATAGCGAGGCAGGGCTGGGTTTAGTGGGAAAGGGCCAACAACAAATGTTTAGAATGATTAAAAAATTAGTGGCAGCGCAGGTGCAGGCGAAGGCAGGCGCGCAGGGCGTCGTGGAGGACAATTCCTTAGCGCAAGCGGGAGTTGCGCCGGCGGGGCAGGTGGCATCAAGAAAAGTGGCGGTGCATGGGGATTCCTACCCATGCCTAGTCCACTCACTTTACGGCCATTTGAAGGCTAAAGTGATTAAAAAGATCCAAGAGGGTAGATATGTGAATATCTACGAACTCACTCCGGAAGCCTGTAGAGCTAAGGAGAGGGCGGCCGAGGGCTCGGGCCCCAAGAAAGTTAGGCGCCAGGAAACTTATGAGGAATGGCAGGCCGGTTATAGGGTGTTGGCGTCCTGCTATGTTGATAGGTGGCCGACTCAGGGGCATAACCTTTTTAAATATCAAGACACTATTGGTGATATTTACAAAAGGTTCAGGGAAGGTGCTTGGCGGGACTACGATGTGGCGTTTCGCAAGAAAATGGTGGGTAACCCCATCTTACACTTCGGGACGCAAGATATGCACCTGTGGTCTAAGTTGGGGCGCGAGAGGTCTACTTCGCCAACCGGGGCGGCGAAGCCTGGGACGCAGCGGTCCTTTCCGCGCCCGAAGAGGCGGGGGAGGGAGTGCTGGAAATTCCAGGACAAGCAGTGTGACAGGGGAGCAAGTTGCTCCTTTCGGCACATCTGCAAGTTTTGCAGCGGACCCCACCCGGGTGCAGAATGCGCGAATAGAAGGGGAGCCGGTGCACCCTCCCCGATTAGTAGAGGGGGACCTGGGGGCAAGGGCCCCAACTCCACTTAGGTACGAGAGGATGGCGCCTTGGCTGGCGCTGTATCCTGACGGCGAGGCAGCGGCAGTCCTGTCGTCGGGATTGAGGGTGGGGTTTAGGATACCGATTACATCGCAAGTGACCGGGTCCTCCGTCCACCGTAACCTAAAGTCAGCTTATGAGTTCCCGCACGTAGTGAGGGAGAAGCTGGATAAGGAACTGAGGCTGGGGAGGGTGGTCGGCCCATTTCGGGAACGACCAATCGCGGATCTAGTAGTCTCTCCACTGGGAGTAGTTCCCAAGCGGGAGAAGGGGAAGTACAGGCTCATTCACCACTTGTCTTATCCCAAGGGGGCGTCAGTGAACGATGCGATAGATCCGGACCTCAGTTCCGTGCATTATCAGTCCTTTGACGAGGCACTGGAGGTGGTTCGCTCTCGGGGTCGCGGGGCCTTGATGGCCAAGCTGGACATTGAGTCCGCCTTCCGCTTGCTCCCACTTCATCCTTCCTCATTCCGGCTGATGGGGATGAAGTTCGAGGGTGAATTTTTTGTGGACAGGTGTTTGCCCATGGGCTGCTCCTTGTCATGTGCCCTTTTTGAATGCTTCAGCTCCTTCCTGCACTGGGTAGTGCAGAGGGCGTCTGGGGGCGGGGCCGTGGCTCACTACCTGGATGATTTCCTGCTGGTAGGGGGTCCAGATACTGACGAATGTGCGGCATTGATGCAGGTGATGCAGGATATTACAGCAGAATTTGGAGTGCCGCTCGCGCACGAAAAAACGCAGGGACCATGTACCTGCCTGACATTCCTAGGCATAGAGATCGACACTGTTGCCTCCCTATGCCGGCTCCCAACAGATAAAGTCGACCGCCTACTTGGGGCGGTTCAATCCGCATGTCGCGCGGAGCATATCTCCATTACTGAGCTGCAATCCCTTCTGGGGTTGCTTAACTTTGCGGGGAGGACGATCCCCATGGGGAGGGTCTTCAACCGCAGGTTAGAAGCTCAATTGAAGGGGCCTCGGACGCTTAGCCACAAGCGTCGGGTGACAGAGGAGATGAGGGACGACCTGAGAGTTTGGGAGAGGTTCCTTGTTCATTTTAACGGGGTCTGCCTTTGGAGAGACGGGCCCATTTCCAATCAAGCCTTGCATCTGTTCACGGATGCCGCGGGCGGGTTTGGCTATGGAGCCTATTTAGACGGAGACTGGAGTGCGGAGCCATGGCCAGAGGGCTGGGCTGCCGCGGGTCTCACGCGTAACCTTACAATGCTTGAACTCTTCCCTATTGTGGTAGCAATAGAACTATGGGGAGAGAGGCTGTCAAATCGGTCAGTAATCTTCTGGTCAGACAATATGAGCGTGGTATACGCCATAAACAGGTTGTCAGCAACCTCACCGGTGGTGGTGACCTACCTACGGCACCTCGTCTTGCGGTGTTTGCAGCTTAATGTTCGCTTCACAGCACGGCACGTCCCAGGGGTGAGCAATGTGATAGCAGATGCCCTTTCCAGATTTCAATGGGATCAGTTTAGAAGGGTAGCCCCGAGGGCGGCAGCTGAGGGTCTAACGTGCCCTCTTTTCCTTTGGCAGCTGGCGGGGGTTGGGAGTCCATCCTCCCCATGATCAGGGCATCGCTGGCTCCTAAGACGTGGGCTGCGTATTCGGCGCATTGGAGGGCATGGGAGCGTTTCAGCGTGCAGAAGGGCTTCTTGTTGTGTCAGGCGTCTCAGGTACACGTTCTAGAATGGCTTGCGTGCTTGAAGCTTGAGGGTATGTCCAGGTTGTCAGCCTTGAGCAGGTTAGCGGCATTGTCCTTTTTCAATAAAGCCTTAGGTTTCAGGGATTATACAGGTACTTTTCTAGTAAGGCAGATCTTGAAGGGATGGGGCCGGTTGGCTCCACCCGCAAAGGATCGGAGGGAGCCGATCACGACAGAAAGATTGCGCTCGTTGGTAGTAAATCTGGGGGCAGTGTGCAGTTCAGCATACGAGGCGGTCTTGTTTCGGGCTGCTTTCGCGCTGGCATTTGCGGGGGCGCTGAGGATAGGCGAAGTGGTCGCCTCCTCCACAAGAGGGGAGGTAGGCGGTATTAAAGTGGGTCACGTAAGGACCACGGGCGATTGCGTGCTCTTGCTCATTCCCAGATCCAAAACTGATCAGGATGGGAAAGGGGCCTGGTTGCCTTTAGCCAGACACGAATACACAGAGTGCTGCCCGGTTTCGAGCGTGGCGGATTATTGCCGTGTACGGCCGGTCGGAGGACTACAGTTTCTCGTGCACGAGGATGGTAGTTCACTTTCAGCTTTCCAGTTCCGCAAAGTGCTTGCCAAAGTGGCAGCGGCAGCGGGGTTGGATCCATCTAAGATTGCGCCGCATTCGTTCCGCATCGGGGCGGCGACTAGTGCTGCGGCCTTGGGGTCGTCGCAGGCGGTCATTAAGAAAATGGGGCGTTGGAAGTCTGAGCGATATAGGGGCTATATTCGCCCATTGCATGCTTAGTGATGAGGGTGTGTAAGGTGTGTAACCTCTTGATTCCTTCCCCGACTTGGTGGGGAGTGGGGGGGGTGAGAAGGGGGTATTGCCAGTGGTTTGTCACCATTTCATTGTCCCCATCCATGTTGTTATAGGTACAGGAAAGACCCCAGTGCGCGTGTGGATTATTGGGCACTCCTTTATCCACTGGGCGGCTATCAGGGCGCATCATTCCCCGGGAGGGCAACAGCTAGGATTGGCAACATCCAGGGCTAACATTCGCAGGCTCGGGCGCAGGGGTCTTAATTGGAGGGAGCTTCCCGCTCTGTTACAGGATGCACATAGGAGGTGGGGAAAGCCTCAAGTGATTGTTGTGCATCTGGGCGGAAATGACTTGGGATCCATTCCCGTGTTGGATTTAATACGGATTATGGTTGCGGACATTAAGTGGGTGTGCACATGGCTTCAGGATGTGCGGATAGGTTGGTCTAACGTGGTTGCACGACTGCGTTGGCGTCACATTGTGACACAGAGGGCAGCGTACAATGTCCGCAAGAAAGTTAATAGGGAAGTGGGGAGAGCGGTCACGGCCGTGGGAGGTTTCGTCATTAGGCATGACACTATTACGGCCGACAAGAAGGCCCTTTACCGACCTGATGGGGTTCACCTGGCGGACGCCGGGTTGGACATTTTCCTGGCTAACCTTAAGACAGCCATCTCATCGGTTGTTTAAAATGAACATTTATTAGGGCATTTAGTTAGTTTCAAAGTTCTGTGCTATGGTTGGCATCCGACCGTTGTTAACACAGCGTTATTTATATATATATAAAAAAAAAAAAAAAAAGTTGAATTTGGTTGTATGTTATATTGTTATACTGTTATTTAAGGGCTATGTTGGTTAAGTGTGGCGGCAAGAGGCGTCTTTTGTGGCGGTCGGGCAAGGCCCTGGGAGCGGGCGCAGTGTGAGCAGAGTGACGGCCCGAACACAGGGAGAGGTGTCGCCCACTAAGTGCCGGCTTAGGGGTTCCTCTCCCCCCTTTTTAAAGAGCTGCAGGCCGAAGAGCTCTACATAACAAAATCTCTCTCACTGTGCCAATGAGCGTGCGCAACCCCTGTGCCACGCTGCAGACATCGGAGGGGCCTTGTCCGTCAATAAGTAGGGGTTAGTTAGCTAGAAGAAGATGCCGCCACCAACTGGAATGAACTTGCTACAAGTTCAGGGATAGGTTGATTTGAGCTGCCTAATTATTGGCTAAGATTAGGCAGAATTCAATTTGTTT
>NW_026512885.1:0-30410 GCF_027579735.1 Bombina bombina
TACATATATATATTCACACTATGTATAATAACACACAGACACAAACTTGTGCATATATATTCACACTATGTATAATAACACACAGACACAAACTTGTGCATATATATTCACACTATGTATAATAACACACAGACACAAACTTGTGTATATATATTCACACTATGTATAATAACACACAGACACAAACTTGTGCATATATATTCACACTATGTATAATAACACACAGACACAAACTTGTGCATATATATTCACACTATGTATAATAACACACAGACACAAACTTGTGCATATATATTCACACTATGTATAATAACACACAGACACAAACTTGTGCATATATATTCACACTATGTATAATAACACACAGACACAAACTTGTGTATATATATTCACACTATGTATAATAACACACAGACACAAACTTGTGTATATATATTCACACTATGTATAATAACACACAGACACAAACTTGTGTATATATATTCACACTATGTATAATAACACACAGACACAAACTTGTGCATATATATTCACACTATGTATAATAACACACAGACACAAACTTGTGTATATATATTCACACTATGTATAATAACACACAGACACAAACTTGTGCATATATATTCACACTATGTATAATAACACACAGACACAAACTTGTGCATATATATTCACACTATGTATAATAACACACAGACACAAACTTGTGCATATATATTCACACTATGTATAATAACACACAGACACAAACTTGTGAATATATATTCACACTATGTATAATAACACACAGACACAAACTTGTGTATATATATTCACACTATGTATAATAACACACAGACACAAACTTGTGTATATATATTCACACTATGTATAATAACACACAGACACAAACTGTGTATATATATTCACACTATGTATAATAACACACAGACACAAACTTGTGCATATATATTCACACTATGTATAATAACACACAGACACAAACTTGTGTATATATATTCACACTATGTATAATAACACACAGACACAAACTTGTGTATATATATTCACACTATGTATAATAACACACAGACACAAACTTGTGTATATATAGTCACACTATGTATAATAACACACAGACACAAACTTGTGTATATATATTCACACTATGTATAATAACACACAGACACAAACTTGTGCATATATAGTCACACTATGTATAATAACACACAGACACAAACTTGTGCATATATAGTCACACTATGTATAATAACACACAGACACAAACTTGTGCATATATATTCACACTATGTATAATAACACACAGACACAAACTTGTGCATATATATTCACACTATGTATAATAACACACAGACACAAACTTGTGTATATATATTCACACTATGTATAATAACACACAGACACAAACTTGTGCATATATATTCACACTATGTATAATAACACACAGACACAAACTTGTGCATATATAGTCACACTATGTATAATAACACACAGACACAAACTTGTGTATATATATTCACACTATGTATAATAACACACAGACACAAACTTGTGCATATATAGTCACACTATGTATAATAACACACAGACACAAACTTGTGTATATATATTCACACTATGTATAATAACACACAGACACAAACTTGTGTATATATAGTCACACTATGTATAATAACACACAGACACAAACTTGTGCCTATATATTCACACTATGTATAATAACACACAGACACAAACTTGTGCCTATATATTCACACTATGTATAATAACACACAGACACAAACTTGTGTATATATATTCACACTATGTATAATAACACACAGACACAAACTTGTGTATATATATTCACACTATGTATAATAACACACAGACACAAACTTGTGCATATATATTCACACTATGTATAATAACACACAGACACAAACTTGTGCATATATATTCACACTATGTATAATAACACACAGACACAAACTTGTGCATATATATTCACACTATGTATAATAACACACAGACACAAACTTGTGCATATATATTCACACTATGTATAATAACACACAGACACAAACTTGTGTATATATAGTCACACTATGTATAATAACACACAGACACAAACTTGTGTATATTCACACTATGTATAATAACACACAGACACAAACTTGTGCATATATATAGTCACACTATGTATAATAACACACAGACACAAACTTGTGTATATATATTCACACTATGTATAATAACACACAGACACAAACTTGTGCATATATATTCACACTATGTATAACACACAGACACAAACTTGTACATATATATTCACACTATGTATAATAACACACAGACACACACTTGTGTATATATAGTCACACTATGTATAATAACACACAGACACAAACTTGTACATATATATATATACACACTATGTATAATAACACACAGACACAAACTTGTACATATATATTCACACTATGTATAATAACGCACAGACACAAACTTGTGTATATATATTCACACTATGTATAATAACACACAGACACACACTTGTGCATATATAGTCACACTATGTATAATAACACACAGACACAAACTTGTGTATATATATTCACACTATGTATAATAACACACAGACACAAACTTATGTATATATATTCACACTATGTATAATAACACACAGACACACACTTGTGTATATATAGTCACACTATGTATAATAACACACAGACACACACTTGTGTATATATAGTCACACTATGTATAATAACACACAGACACACACTTGTGTATATATATTCACACTATGTATAATAACACACAGACACACACTTGTGTATATATAGTCACACTATGTATAATAACACACAGACACACACTTGTGTATATATATTCACACTATGTATAATAACACACAGACACACACTTGTGTATATATATTCACACTATGTATAATAACACACAGACACACACTTGTGTATATATAGTCACACTATGTATAATAACACACAGACACACACTTGTGTATATATATTCACACTATGTATAATAACACACACACAAACTTATGTATATATATTCACACTATGTATAATAACACACAGACACAAACTTATGTATATATATTCACACTATGTATAATAACACACAGACACACACTTGTGTATATATAGTCACACTATGTATAATAACACACAGACACACACTTGTGTATATATAGTCACACTATGTATAATAACACACAGACACAAACTTGTACATATATATTCACACTATGTATAATAACACACAGACACAAACTTATGTATATATATTCACACTATGTATAATAACACACAGACACACACTTGTGTATATATAGTCACACTATGTATAATAACACACAGACACACACTTGTGTATATATAGTCACACTATGTATAATAACACACAGACACAAACTTATGTATATATAGTCACACTATGTATAATAACACACAGACACAAACTTGTGCCTATATATTCACACTATGTATAATAACACACAGACACACACTTGTGTATATATATTCACACTATGTATAATAACACACAGACACACACTTGTGTATATATAGTCACACTATGTATAATAACACACAGACACACACTTGTGTATATATAGTCACACTATGTTTAATAACACACAGACACAAACTTGTGTATATATATATTCACACTATGTATAATAACACACAGACACAAACTTATGTATATATATTCACACTATGTATAATAACACAGACACACACTTGTGCCTATATATTCACGCTATGTATAATAACACACAGACACAAACTTGTACATATATAGTCACACTATGTATAATAACACACAGACACAAACTTATGTATATATAGTCACACTATGTATAATAACACACAGGCACAAACTTGTGCATATATATTCACACTATGTATAATAACACACAGACACAAACTTGTGCATATATATTCACACTATGTATAATAACACACAGACACAAACTTATGTATATATATTCACACTATGTATAATAACACACAGACACAAACTTGTGTATATATATTCACACTATGTATAATAACACACCGATACAAACTTATTTATATATATTCACACTATGTATAATAACACAGACACAAACTTGTGCATATATATTCACACTATGTATAATAACACACAGACACAAACTTATGTATATATAGTCACACTATGTATAATAACACACAGACACAAACTTATGTATATATATTCACACTATGTATAATAACACACAGACACAAACTTGTACATATATAGTCACACTATGTATAATAACACACAGACACAAACTTGTGTATATATATTCACACTATGTATAATAACACACAGACACAAACTTATGTATATATATTCACACTATGTATAATAACACACAGACACAAACTTGTGTGTATATATAGTCACACTATGTATAATAACACACAGACACAAACTTGTGCATATATAGTCACACTATGTATAATAACACACAGACACAAACTTGTGCATATATAGTCACACTATGTATAATAACACACAGACACAAACTTATGTATATATATTCACACTATGTATAATAACACACAGACACAAACTTGTGTATATATATTCACACTATGTATAATAACACACAGACACAAACTTGTGCATATATATTCACACTATGTATAATAACACACAGACACAAACTTGTGCATATATATTCACACTATGTATAATAGCACACAGACACAAACTTGTGCATATATAGTCACACTATGTATAATAACACACAGACACAAACTTGTGCCTATATATTCACACTATGTATAATAACACACAGACACAAACTTGTACATATATAGTCACACTATGTATAATAACACACAGACACAAACTTATGTATATATAGTCACACTATGTATAATAACACACAGGCACAAACTTGTGCATATATATTCACACTATGTATAATAACACACAGACACAAACTTGTGCATATATATTCACACTATGTATAATAACACACAGACACAAACTTATGTATATATATTCACACTATGTATAATAACACACAGACACAAACTTGTGTATATATATTCACACTATGTATAATAACACACAGACACAAACTTGTACATATATATTCACACTATGTATAATAACACACAGACACAAACTTATGTATATATATTCACACTATGTATAATAACACACAGACACAAACTTGTGTGTATATATAGTCACACTATGTATAATAACACACAGACACAAACTTGTGCATATATAGTCACACTATGTATAATAACACACAGACACAAACTTGTGCATATATAGTCACACTATGTATAATAACACACAGACACAAACTTATGTATATATATTCACACTATGTATAATAACACACAGACACAAACTTGTGTATATATATTCACACTATGTATAATAACACACAGACACAAACTTGTGCATATATATTCACACTATGTATAATAACACACAGACACAAACTTGTGCATATATATTCACACTATGTATAATAGCACACAGACACAAACTTGTGCATATATAGTCACACTATGTATAATAACACACAGACACAAACTTGTGCCTATATATTCACACTATGTATAATAACACACAGACACAAACTTGTACATATATAGTCACACTATGTATAATAACACACAGACACAAACTTATGTATATATAGTCACACTATGTATAATAACACACAGGCACAAACTTGTGCATATATATTCACACTATGTATAATAACACACAGACACAAACTTGTGCATATATATTCACACTATGTATAATAACACACAGACACAAACTTATGTATATATATTCACACTATGTATAATAACACACAGACACAAACTTGTGTATATATATTCACACTATGTATAATAACACACAGACACAAACTTGTACATATATATTCACACTATGTATAATAACACACAGACACAAACTTGTACATATATATATACACACTATGTATAATAACACACAGACACAAACTTGTACATATATATTCACACTATGTATAATAACACACAGACACAAACTTATGTATATATAGTCACACTATGTATAATAACACACCGATACAAACTTATTTATATATATTCACACTATGTATAATAACACAGACACAAACTTGTGCATATATATTCACACTATGTATAATAACACACAGACACAAACTTATGTATATATATATTCACACTATGTATAATAACACACAGACACAAACTTATGTATATATATTCACACTATGTATAACACACAGACACAAACTTGTGCATATATATTCACACTATGTATAATAACACACAGACACAAACTTATGTATATATATATTCACACTATGTATAATAACACACAGACACAAACTTGTACATATATATTCACACTATGTATAATAACACACCGATACAAACTTATTTATATATATTCACACTATGTATAATAACACAGACACAAACTTGTGCATATATATTCACACTATGTATAATAACACACAGACACAAACTTATGTATATATAGTCACACTATGTATAATAACACACAGACACAAACTTATGTACATATATATTCACACTATGTATAATAACACACAGACACAAACTTATGTATATATATTCACACTATGTATAATAACACACAGACACAAACTTGTGTGTATATATAGTCACACTATGTATAATAACACACAGACACAAACTTGTGCATATATAGTCACACTATGTATAATAACACACAGACACACACTTATGTATATATATTCACACTATGTATAATAACACACAGACACAAACTTGTGCATATATATTCACACTATGTATAATAACACACAGACACAAACTTATGTATATATATTCACACTATGTATAATAACACAGACACAAACTTGTGCATATATATTCACACTATGTATAATAGCACACAGACACAAACTTGTGCATATATAGTCACACTATGTATAATAACACACAGACACAAACTTGTGCCTATATATTCACACTATGTATAATAACACACAGACACAAACTTGTGCATATATAGTCACACTATGTATAATAACACACAGACACAAACTTGTGCATATATATTCACACTATGTATAATAACACACAGACACAAACTTGTGTATATATATTCACACTATGTATAATAACACAGACACAAACTTATGTATATATATTCACACTATGTATAATAACACAGACACAAACTTGTGCATATATATTCACACTATGTATAATAACACACAGACACAAACTTGTGCATATATAGTCACACTATGTATAATAACACACAGACACAAACTTGTGCATATATAGTCACACTATGTATAATAATACACAGACACAAACTTATGTCTATATATTCACACTATGTATAATAACACACAGACACAAACTTGTGCATATATAGTCACACTATGCTCTTACAAACACACGTGCACACTCCCACACAGACACTGACGCACTTACACACACATTTAATCACACTCTTTTACACAAGCGTACACTCTAACACATACACTAACACACACTCACACACAGACACTGACGCACTCACACACACATTTAATCACACTTTTTTACACAAGCGTACACTCTAACACAAGCGTACACTCTAACACATACACTAACACACACTCACACACAGACACTAACGCTCTCACACACACACATACACTATTGCTCTTACAAACACACGTGCACACTCCCACACAGACACTGACGCACTTACACACACATTTAATCACACTCTTTTACACAAGCGTACACTCTAACACATACACTAACACACACTCACACACAGACACTGACGCACTCACACACACATTTAATCACACTCTTTTACACAAGCGTACACTCTAACACATACACTAACACACACTCACACACAGACACTAACGCTCTCACACACACATTTAATCACACTCTTTTACACAAGCGTACACTCTAACACATACACTAACACACACTCACACACAGACACTAACGCTCTCACACACACATACACTATTGCTCTTACAAACACACGTGCACACTCACACACAGACACTGACGCTCTCACACACACATTTAATCACACTCTTTTACACAAGCGTACACTCTAACACATACACTAACACACACTCACACACAGACACTGACGCTCTCACACACACATTTAATCACACTCTTTTACACAAGCGTACACTCTAACACATACACTAACACACACTCACACACAGACACTGACGCTCTCACACACACATTTAATCACACTCTTTTACTCAAGCGTACACTCTAACACATACACTAACACACACTTACACACAGACACTAACGCTCTTACACACACATTTAATCACACTCTTTTACTCAAGCGTACACTCTAACACATACACTAACACACACTCACACACAGACACTGACGCACTCACACACACACATTTAATCACACTCTTTTACACAAGCGTACACTCTAACACATACACTAACACACACTCACACACAGACACTGACGCTCTCACACACACATTTAATCACACTCTTTTACACAAGCGTACACTCTAACACATACACTAACACACACTCACACACAGACACTGACGCACTCACACACACATACACTATTGCTCTTACAAACACACGTGCACACTCCCACACAGAACCTGACACAGTCACACACTATCACACACACACACACTGTGGCCAAAAGTTATCAAGGTTTATCAAGGTCTGTTGGACCTTATCCGACAGTGCAGATCAGGTCCGACAGACCTCGCTGAATACGGCGAGCAATACGCTCGCCGTATTCAGCATTGCACCAGCAGCTCACAAGAGCTGCTGGTGCAACGCCGCCCCCTGCAGACTCGCGGCCAATCGGCCGCCTGCAGGGCGGTGTCGATCAACCCGATCATACTCAATCGGGTTGATTTCCGGCAATGTCTGTCCGCCTGCTCAGAGCAGGCGGACAGGTTATGGAGCAGCGGTCTTTGTGACACACAGACACTCCTACACAAAGACACGTGCAACAGTAAAATAACTATAGGCATGTGTAGTATGTTGCAAAAGCACAATGTCACCTTTTTCCTTTTTGGCTGTTTCCTACTAAACCATTTCAAACCCTGACACACGAATGGAACCACTGTTCCGGGTCATTCCTGGGCAGGGGGGAACCCTAATAAATCACAAAAAAAATATATTACTATTCCTTTTTTCTCTCTAGATAATATCAGTGTTGTATTTAAAAAAAAAAAATACAAATAGAGCTTGCTAATTATATTCTATTTTTTCAATGTGAATATTTTTAAATAGTGACATAACTATAATAATGTTCATTGTTTCAGTAAATTCCTTAATAAAATAATGATCTATTTTTTCCTTCATTTTTATTAAATTATACTAATATCCCTGAGCTAATTTTTATTTTCCAAATGATGGCCTAATAATATAATTTTGTTCAAACTAATACACAATTCTACTATTTTTATACCTTTTTCACAAATAGAATTATTTTATCATTTTTTAATTTTTTTTTTTTATTGTTATAATGGCATGATAACATAATGACGTTTAATAGGACTACACTAGACTACAGCATTGTATAACCATAATAATATTTTTATTGTAATAATGACATGATAACATAATGACGTTTAATAGGACTACACTAGACTACAGCATTGTATAGCTATAATAATATTTTTATTGTAATAATGACATGATAACATGACGTTTAATAGGACTACACTAGACTACAGCATTGTATAACCATAATAATATTTTTATTGTAATAATGACATGATAACATAATGACGTTTAATAGGACTGCACTAGACTACAGCATTGTATAACCATAATAATATTTTTATTGTAATAATGACATAACATAATGACGTTTAATAGGACTACACTAGACTACAGCATTGTATAACCATAATAATATTTTTATTGTAATAATGACATAACATAATGACGTTTAATAGGACTACACTAGACTACAGCATTGTATAACCATAATAATATTTTTATTGTAATAATGACATAACATAATGACGTTTAATAGGACTACACTAGACTACAGCATTGTATAACCATAATAATATTTTTATTGTAATAATGACATAACATAATGATGTTTAATAGGACTACACTAGACTACAGCATTGTATAGCCATAATAATATTTTTATTGTAATAATGACATGATAACATAATGACGTTTAATAGGACTACACTAGACTACAGCATTGTATAACCATAATAATATTTTTATTGTAATAATGACATGATAACATAATGACGTTTAATAGGACTACACTAGACTACAGCATTGTATAACCATAATAATATTTTTATTGTAATAATGACATAATAACATAATGACGTTTAATAGGACTACACTAGACTACAGCATTGTATAACCATAATAATATTTTTATTGTAATAATGACATAACATAATGACGTTTAATAGGACTACACTAGACTACAGCATTGTATAACCATAATAATATTTTTAGTTTTCAAAAAAGCTTTATTGGCGAAATAAGAAAGATACAGAGCATTAATATGAGTACAATACAATGTCAGTTGTACATAATTTGCAAACATCTGTACTATTAAGGTTTGCTTGTATAATTTCGCAGATAGGAATTAGATCAATTCAAACAGTATAAGAAAAAAAAAACCTAGTCAGGTACTGCAGAAATGTGTACCGACTACATTACTCAAATATCCAACTGTAACTGTTTAGTGATACCAGTTAAAATAACAGCAAAAACATAAGAAGAAAATAAAAATATAAATCCTCGGGTACAGATCATACGGTATTTATAGCTTTTAGCAGCTTACACTCCTTACACAGCTGCTTATAATACTGCACTCGATTTAAAGATAATGCTTTAGGAAGGAAGAAGTAGTAGGATAGGGCTACAGGGCAAAAAGAGAGGAGGGTGAGAAGGAGGGGGGGTGAAAAAAAAAAAAAAAAAAAAAGGGGGGGGGGGGGGGGGTTGGGAGGAAATGAACCTCTCTCACGTTATTAACTCACAGTCCTCGTCCCTCCCAGGTCAGCAGCATCATCTCGTGTATGTCAAGTTTTCCAATTTTAAGGTAATGATATCTTTCAAGTCTCAGCAGGTCTGCTACTTTAGTTTTCCACTCCTGAACACTCGGGGTGGTCTGTTTTTTCCAGTAAACGGGAATCAGGCTTTTTGCTCCATTGAGCATCACCAGGAAGAGCCTGGATTTGTC
Source organism: Bombina bombina (assembly GCF_027579735.1). NCBI lineage: Eukaryota > Metazoa > Chordata > Amphibia > Anura > Bombinatoridae > Bombina > Bombina bombina. Next base: position 11,251 of record NW_026512885.1, read on the forward strand.
TTCCCTTGTGATCTTAGGTAATTGATGGTATAATAAGTAACTTGGATTAGGAGGGATGATCACCTCGAGCACCCTACTCATTTCAGCCATTATATCATTCCAGTAAGGTGTTAGTAGGGGACAGGTCCACCAAATATGCAATAGGGTGCCATTTTCTCCGCACCCTCTCCAGCATCCCCCATTTGAGTGAGGGTATATGTGTTTTAACCTTTGGGGGGTCAAGTACCACCTGCTCAGCAATTTATATTGTGTTTCCTGAATTCTAGCCGAGATTGAGGCTCTCCTTGTCTTGTCAAATATCTTGTTCCACTCTTTGGGTCCAATTTCTAGGCCCAGCTCATTTTGCCATGTCTGTGTGTAACCCGGAAGACAGTCATCCCCGCCTAGCTGTAACATTCTATAAATCTGAGATATCAAATGAGATGGAGGCGCGGACATTGTGCACAAGGTTTCAAAATGTGTTCTGCGTCTAGTCAAGTCCGGTTTGGCTTTATGAGTGTCAAGGTAGTGCCGTGTCTGTGTCACTGTAAACCATGAGGCAAAAGCCCCCCTGTTCCACTCAGCTAATGCCGCTTGTGATTTCAATTTAACTTGACAGAGTATATTATACATTGCTGAGTCACCAAGGCTGTAGGTCTTGTTCGGGAAATTGAGCCTTGATAGAAATTCCATATCAGGATTTTCTCTGATTGATGTGATTGGTGAGGATTGCGTCGATACGTAGGTGGCTGTTTTAATCAGTTTATCCCAAGTCGAGAACACTTCCTCGATCATTGGGTAGAGTTTGACCTCTAGAGGTCTGTCTTTAGAGGGGGTCCACGCGAGAGCTCCCACGTTGCCCCTCTTCAGCAGCACGCCATCGACCTGAACCCAGGCCTTTTGGGCCGAGTTATGACACCATTCCACCAATCGTTGAAGAGATATTGCTGTATGATACGTTCTCAGGTCTGGAATACCTAGTCCGCCTCTATTCCGAGGGAGGAAGGTAGTTTTCCTTTTGATTCTAGGCTTTAGATCTCTCCAAATATAGGACTCAAGAGCAGACTGTATTTGATGAATGATGTGCGAGGCCGCCGATAGTGGGATGGTCTGCATGACATATAGCACACGTGGCAACACATTCATTTTAACCACTCCGATGCGGCCCATCCAAGAGATGGTTTTATTTCTCCAAGACGATAGATCTTTAAGGATCTCGTCTCTTATGCCCTTGTAGTTCATGTCTACAGTCTCTTTTATGCATGGGGTTAAGTGAATACCCAGATATTTTAGTTTGCCATGTGCTATTTTTATTGGGCATACACCTTCCAAAATTTGAAAGTCGATGTGGGGGATCGAGATATTCATAATCTCTGACTTGGAAGGGTTTAGGAGAAAGTTCGATACTGTGCCAAAGAGTTTGAACTCCTCTAGGGCCACCGTCAGGGACCCCTTCACATCCGATATCATAAGTAAGACGTCGTCTGCGTACATGGCAAGCTTATGTTCTTCACTTCCTACGAGGACACCATGTATTTCTGGGTTTGTCCGGATCCTGCTCGCCAAGACTTCAATTGTCAATGCGAACAAGAGCGGAGACAGGGGACATCCCTGCCTGGTCCCGTTACGAATCGTAAAGGCGTCAGAGAGTACTCCATTCACCCTAACTCTAGCGTTCGGCGCCGAGTATAGGGACATGATCTGATTTATAAATTTAGAGCCCAGCCCAAATTTCTCCAGAGTGTGTCGCATAAACTCCCAACTGACCCGGTCAAATGCTTTTTCTGCGTCTGTGGAGACCAGGGCCAGAGGGGTTCCAGTGTTGTGGGCATGCGTTATAATCTGGAGGACTTTTAGGGTATTATCCCTTGCCTCTCGTTTCGGAATAAATCCCACTTGATCAGTAGAGATCAGTTGTGGTAAGTATTTGTTTATGCGGTTAGCTATAACTTTCGCCAGAATCTTGATATCTGAGTTTAGTAGCGATATCGGACGATAGTTCTCTGGTCTATTGTCTGGTTTGTTGGGCTTAGGGATTACTGTGATATGTGCTTCGAGCATCGTATGAGGCAGGATCGGAGAGTCAGATAGCCGGTTAAAGAGAGTCAACATTTCTGGTGCCAAAATGTCACAGAATGTTTTATAGTATTTAGTTCCAAATCCATCCGGACCTGGACTTTTCCCTGTTGCTAGATCCTTAATGGCTTGTTTAATTTCTAATAGTGTGAATGGAGACTCCAGTGCCTCGGAATCTTGGTCGGAGAGCCTGGGGACCTCCACTCTTTCTAGGTATTCCAATATCTGTTGCGTTTCTCGTGCTCGTGGGGGGGGCTCATCTCCTACTTCATTTACTCTCTGTATGTTATAGAGGTTCTCATAATAAGATCCGAAGATCTCAGCAATTGATTTACCGTCTTCTCTCTGACCCCCATCTGGATGAGTCATGCTATATACATAATGTTTGGTTTTTTTCCTAGCTATTGCTCTAGCTAGTAGACGTCCAGCTTTATCTCCTTGTTCGTAAAATTGTTGCCTTAAGATTAAGGCAGCTTTTTGATAGTCTACTTGAAGGAACTTCATGAGTTCCGATCTCGCTTGAGTCAATCTCTCGGCTAGTGTAATATCTGCTGGTATTCTTTTATGTGCTTGCTCCGCCGATTCTACATCAGCGAGCAACTTGCGATATTTCTCTCTCCTTCCCCTTATTATTCCAGCCTTTCGCTTGAGAAAGAGGCCTCTGATTGTACATTTATGAGCTTCCCAGATCACTGAGGCCTGGGAATCCGAGTCTTTGTGTATTTGGAAATATTCTATTAGTGCCCTTTCTATTTCCAGTTTAAATACTGGATCCTCCAGGAGGAGGTCATCCATCTTCCAGATGTATGGGGTGGCTGGTACATTGGACCACAATACGGTGCATGTGACCGGAGCATGGTCTGACCATGTAATGGGGAGTATATTGCTGTTCGTGGAGAGTGTGAGTCCGATCGTGTCTGTAAACCAGTAATCGATTCTGGAGTATTTTCTATGCGGGTGAGAGTAAAATGTGTAATTCTTAGATGTAGGGTGGTGCAACCGCCAAACATCATATAGTGCTGAGTCCCTGAGGGTGGTTAGTATGCGTTTAAGCGATTTATGAGGGACGCTGGAGAGGCCGTCGGAGGTATCTAGGGCTGGGTCCAAGGAGGCATTTAGATCACCACCCAAGAATAGAATACCGGATTGGATCTCGTGTATTTTATGAATTACTTTCTGAAGGAAGACCTGCTGAGATTGATTAGGGGAATAAACATTAACTAATGTTATAGGTCTATTGTATAGTGAACCTGTGAGGATCAGATATCTACCCTCTGGGTCTCTATATATTTCTGCAAGTTTGAATGGTAAGTCTGCACTGAATAGGACACCCACCCCATTTTTTTTCTGGGGACCTGAGGCGAAGAAGGCCAAAGGGTACTGACGACTATACCAGCGGGGTTCATGGCCTATAGCAAAGTGTGTTTCTTGAAGGTAAACGATGTTACCTCCCTGTCTATGTAAGTCTCTCATCACCATAGATCTCTTAGCTGGGCTATTCAGGCCTTTTGCATTTATCGAAATTAATTCTATGGGACGGGATACAATTCCCAGGCGTGGGTTCGTCATGCTTACCTTATTATTTTGGGAGAGAAAAAAAAAAAAAAAAAAAAAAAAGGGTAGAGGAGAATAGACTAAAGTTAGGAAAACCAAGAAATACTTACAAGGGATAGGGAAGAGTGAGTCACGTCACAATGAGGGAAGCTTAAATGTGAAGCACTCTGTATAACAGAGTCTTTGTTATAGAAAGAAACTGTAACTGGTATTATGCAGAAACTAATCCGTCTAGAAAGGAACGGATAATAATAATAAACAACAAAAGCAGGGGTAGTGTTCCCCGCCTACTTACGCTACATATATTTAACATTGAAAAAATAAACAACAGTAATAAGTGCATAGAAAAAGGTGCATTTTTCCCGACCTATCCTCCATATGTTACTGGGAGGGCTCCTGTGATGAACCTCTTTCCAAATTTCAGGGGGAAACCTAATATGAGGATGTTAGTCTATGTGATGCGAGGGTCCTTGCCCCTTATGATACTTGATAAATTTAGTAATTGCTTTCAGGTGTTTTATGTACCTGTGGTAAACAGGATTGTTATAAACCACTTATATGCTTCTTGGGTGTTTTCTGCCTCAAGTGGGTAAGGGAAGACCCCTATAAAGATCAAAACTAAGTTTTCTAGGGAGAGGAAGGCCTAACGGTTATATATCCTCTGTTCGGTCCCAATTTGTCCTATGGGTTTAACTGCATTATTTATTCTAAAACATTCTCTTCTTATATACTAGTCTATAAGTCTAGGGATCGGCTGTATAATATTTTCCTGTATCCCACAGATCTTGGTTATTATTAAATCAAGCATAACTATTGCTCTACTTATTTAGGGAGGGGCGTAGAATAAGGGCTTCTGGAATTTACTCCAGAAGATTAGGGCTGCTGGACCGGAAACTCATGTCTCAGAGTTTTTCTCTCAACAGTGTTCCCTCTATTTGCCTCGTACTAGCTAGGGTACCTCCATTGGACTGTGAATAACAAACCATTTGGGCCAGATGAGCCATGATTCAGTAAGATCTTATTAATGCCCCTGGGTATTGTGATGGTAACTATAGGATCAGGTTCTGGTCTAGGTAATAACATATAAGTAGCCACATATGTATAGACACAATTAAACATCATTAGTGTTATAATTATAGACAAACATCTGATTATGCTACTAACATTATTCTACGGGTTGCGATAACTCTGGGGATCCTCTGTATACTATATCCCTTTATCCCATAGTTCTTGGTTATTATTAATACAAGCATAACTATAGCTCTACTTATTTAGTAAGGGGCTTAGATTAAGGGCTTCTGGAATCTGCTTCAGGAGAATGGTACTGCGGGGCCAGAGACTTATGTCTCAGAGTTTTTATCTTAACAGTGTTCCCTCTATTTGCCTCATCCTAGATAGGGTATTCCCCTCATACTGTGTGTAATAAACTAGCTTAGTCAGATGAGTCATAATTCAATCAGAACCTAGCAACATATAGGGATATCATGGTAACAGTTACAGAAACAAGTTCTTGTCCGTAAAGTAATAACATATAAGTAATCAAACATGTGCACACACAACTGAACATCATTAGTACTGTGAATTATATACATGCATCAGGTATTGCTACTAATGTTATACTATGGATTGATCATAGGGATTACCATCAGTTAAGAATTGTAACAATTTAAAACACTAATAGGTTGTAACTTATCTGAGGTGGTTCTCAGTGTCCAGGAGGTTAAAGCCCAGTTTCAGGGCTACTGCTAGGGAGGGTAGGTCATATTGTCCAAGTAGTGAAAGAAAAAAGGAGAAAAGAAATGTTCCTTATGTTCAGTCTGGGAGATGTTGCAGGCCGCTAGGTTCCCCTTCTGCTGGGCCCTCCGGGGCTACAGGGGCCTTTACAGGAAGTCTTATATTGAGGCCAAGAGCCTGATTGAAGGACGGGAGATCTGATGGTGTCTTGAGGACATGTGTGACATTATTTTTAGTGACCATGAGGCTGGTAGGAAAACCCCATCTATATGGGATTCTATTGGCTTTTAAGGCAGAGGTGACAAACCTGAGGTCCCTCCTCTTTTGGAGAGTAGCTGGACTCAGGTCTGAGTATACTTGCAGTTCAACACCTCTAAATTCTATCTGTTGCTTGTTTCTAGCTAATCGAAGTACTTCTTCCTTTTCTTTAAAGGATAGTAGCTTTAAAATGATGTCTCTAGGTGGGGCCCGTCCTGGAGGTTTAGGGCGCAGCGCCCTGTGTGCCCTTTCAATCTGGATCTCAGGACCCATAATTTCATTTCTGAGATACTTGACAAAATCTTGAATATATTCCTGTATAGCAGGGGGTTCGATTGACTCTGGAACTCCTCGCAGTCTGAGGTTGTTCCTCCTACTGTGGTTCTCGAGGTCCTCAATTCTCTCTAGCAGTGTATGTACTGTGCTCTCTTGCGCCTGCAGAAAGCTAGCTTGGTGCTGGAGATCAGAGCTGAGTACTTCATGCTTTTCTTCTACCTGGGTTACCCTGCGGTCTACAGCTGAAATATCTCGTTTAAGTTCGTGAAACATAGATTTAAAATCTTTCATGGCCTCTTTTATATCTGCTTTGGATGAGAGAAGCTTTATATCTTCTTTGGTCACACAGTTCTGGTGGGTGTGCATTGTGTCAGTATTATGAATCTGTGCAGCTACTCTTTTCTGTTGTGTCTCAGGCTTCTCCAGAGGAGCTGTAGAGTCATTTGCAATTAAAAAATTGTCCATCACTGTGGTTTGAGAATTCTTAGGGAGTCTAGCCTGTCTTTTGCTGGTCATTACATATACACCACCAGCCCAAAATGTATGACCTGAAAGCAGTGTAACAGTGTAACAGGCCAAATGACAAGAGTTTAATAGGAATTATGTCTCTGTAAGGTAGTGGTGGCAACACACATGCAGCCGTTATTATACTATAAGAGGTTAGATTTATCTTGAGGAAACTGAGGCACTGAAATTATAGTAACAGTCTAATGAATTTGCTTTGCATGCAGTGTTTGCGGCCTATTTAGTTGTAGCCGTGGATATTCTACTGATCTCACATAAGAAGCCTCTCATGCAGAACCCACTAGGGGGTCCTGGGATGTAGTACTGGTAAGGGGATAGCAGAGTTCAGTACCTTATAAGTGTTAGATGGAGAGTGTCAGTTCCGTTCGCCACGTGGCTAGACCTGATGGTGCGGTCTTGTTCGGGCCTGCTCCGCTCCCACTCTGCTACGCTGTTTGAGCAGGCTGTGAGGGTTCACCGTGAAGGAGGTCAGTGTCCGGTATAGAGTTCCTCCTGATCGCAGCTTGCAGACAGCCTCAGTCGATGTAGCCGTTAGTCTCCTCGGTATGTGCGCTACAGTGCGTGAGTTCACCTTAGTGCAGGACAGCTCCGGAGGTATGCCAGTGTAGCCTGCTCCCGGTGCTATAATGCGCCGTTTGTGATCCTCCTCCTAATCGGTAACTTTTTTTGTGTATCGGAGGTATTTGAGTGCGATCACTCCCTCCGGGTGCTGTCAGGTCCAGTGATGGCGGAGCTTCTATCAAGTGTAGCTGCGGCTATTAAGCTGCCTCTGGGTTGTAAAAAGTGTCTCCGATTAGAGGGTTAACGTTAGGAAAGTAAAAAATGCTATTTTCTGCTTAAAATTATTTGATATATGCACTTATTTTAGCGTAAGTTCAGCAGGGACATCAGAGCTTTTCTAGAAAGCAGCCATCTTCAGCTATGGCTAGGCTCCGCCCCCCTCAACCATAATAATATTTTTATTGTAATAATGACATGATAACATGACGTTTAATAGGACTGCACTAGACTACAGCATTGTATAGCCATAATAATATTTTTATTGTAATAATGACATGATAACATAATGACGTTTAATAGGACTGCACTAGACTACAGCATTGTATAACCATAATAATATTTTTATTGTAATAATGACATGATAACATAATGACGTTTAATATGACTACACTAGACTACAGCATTGTATAACCATAATAATATTTTTATTGTAATAATGACATAACATGACGTTTAATAGGACTACACTATACTACAGCATTGTATAACCATAATAATATTTTTATTGTAATAATGACATAATAACATAATGACGTTTAATAGGACTACACTAGACTACAGCATTGTATAACCATAATAATATTTTTATTGTAATAATGACATAACATAATGACGTTTAATAGGACTACACTAGACTACAGCATTGTATAACCATAATAATATTTTTATTGTAATAATGACATAACATAATGACGTTTAATAGGACTACACTAGACTACAGCATTGTATAGCCATAATAATATTTTTATTGTAATAATGACATGATAACATAATGACGTTTAATAGGACTGCACTAGACTACAGCATTGTATAACCATAATAATATTTTTATTGTAATAATGACATAACATGACGTTTAATAGGACTACACTAGACTACAGCATTGTATAGCCATAATAATATTTTTATTGTAATAATGACATGATAACATAATGACGTTTAATAGGACTACACTAGACTACAGCATTGTATAACCATAATAATATTTTTATTGTAATAATGACATAACATAATGACGTTTAATAGGACTGCACTAGACTACAGCATTGTATAACCATAATAATATTTTTATTGTAATAATGACATAACATAATGACGTTTAATAGGACTACACTAGACTACAGCATTGTATAACCATAATAATATTTTTATTGTTATAATGACATGATAACATAATGACGTTTAATAGGACTGCACTAGACTACAGCATTGTATAACCATAATAATATTTTTATTGTAATAATGACATGATAACATAATGACGTTTAATAGGACTGCACTAGACTACAGCATTGTATAACCATAATAATATTTTTATTGTAATAATGACATGATAACATAATGACGTTTAATAGGACTGCACTAGACTACAGCATTGTATAGCCATAATAATATTTTTATTGTAATAATGACATGATAACATGACGTTTAATAGGACTACACTAGACTACAGCATTGTATAACCATAATAATATTTTTATTGTAATAATGACATAACATAATGACGTTTAATAGGACTACACTATACTACAGCATTGTATAACCATAATAATATTTTTATTGTTATTTTAATAGGACTACACTAGACTACAGCATTGTATAACCATAATAATATTTTTATTGTAATAATGACATGATAACATAATGACGTTTAATAGGACTGCACTAGACTACAGCATTGTATAACCATAATAATATTTTTATTGTAATAATGACATAACATAATGACGTTTAATAGGACTGCACTAGACTACAGCATTGTATAACCATAATAATATTTTTATTGTAATAATGACATGATAACATAATGACGTTTAATAGGACTACACTAGACTACAGCATTGTATAGCCATAATAATATTTTTATTGTAATAATGACATGATAACATGACGTTTAATAGGACTGCACTAGACTACAGCATTGTATAGCCATAATAATATTTTTATTGTAATAATGACATGATAACATGACGTTTAATAGGACTGCACTAGACTACAGCATTGTATAGCCATAATAATATTTTTATTGTAATAATGACATGATAACATAATGACATTTAATAGGACTGCACTAGACTACAGCATTGTATAGCCATAATAATATTTTTATTGTAATAATGACATAACATAATGACGTTTAATAGGACTACACTAGACTACAGCATTGTATAGCCATAATAATATTTTTATTGTAATAATGACATGATAACATAATGACGTTTAATAGGACTACACTAGACTACAGCATTGTATAACCATAATAATATTTTTATTGTAATGATGGCATGATAACATAATGACGTTTAATAGGACTACACTATACTACAGCATTGTATAACCATAATAATATTTTTATTGTAATAATGACATGATAACATAATGACGTTTAATAGGACTGCACTAGACTACAGCATTGTATAACCATAATAATATTTTTATTGTAATAATGACATGATAACATAATGACATTTAATAGGACTGCACTAGACTACAGCATTGTATAACCATAATAATATTTTTATTGTAATAATGACATGATAACATAATGACGTTTAATAGGACTGCACTAGACTACAGCATTGTATAGCCATAATAATATTTTTATTGTAATAATGACATGATGACATAATGACGTTTAATAGGACTGCACTAGACTACAGCATTGTATAACCATAATAATATTTTTATTGTAATAATGACATAACATAATGACGTTTAATAGGACTACACTAGACTACAGCATTGTATAACCATAATAATATTTTTATTGTAATAATGACATAACATAATGACGTTTAATAGGACTACACTAGACTACAGCATTGTATAACCATAATAATATTTTTATTGTAATAATGACATGATAACATAATGACGTTTAATAGGACTACACTAGACTACAGCATTGTATAACCATAATAATATTTTTATTGTAATAATGACATAACATAATGATGTTTAATAGGACTGCACTAGACTACAGCATTGTATAACCATAATAATATTTTTATTGTAATAATGACATGATAACATAATGACGTTTAATAGGACTACACTAGACTACAGCATTGTATAACCATAATAATATTTTTATTGTAATAATGACATAACATAATGACGTTTAATAGGACTACACTAGACTACAGCATTGTATAACCATAATAATATTTTTATTGTAATAATGACATAACATGACGTTTAATATGACTGCACTAGACTACAGCATTGTATAGCCATAATAATATTTTTATTGTAATAATGACATGATAACATAATGACGTTTAATATGACTACACTAGACTACAGCATTGTATAGCCATAATAATATTACATGAATATAATAATGTTCTTACAGAATGTCCTCTAATAATGATAAATATAATACGGGTTACTGATACACAGGGTCACGTGAGACCTATTTATATATAGCTATATTAATCGTTTAATTGATTACTTATGTATTAGCTGATAGTATAATTTGCCGTATGGAAATGAGGAGATGATTCTGATCCATTTGCATCTATTTATAGACTCTTTACACTCACATTGAAGAAGCTAATTATGTTCAAGGACCTGGACAAAGATTTATCTTCTGTCGTCATCGCTGTCAAACTGCAGGTAATAACTGTGCCAATACCGAATCACCATGTTTTATTTAGTTCGTACTCCGTGACTATCATCTTATTACCCAGAGCTGGCTCTAATTTTATTATTTCTCTCGGTATACGTTGTTGAAAAACAGGGACGTAAACTCAGTAGCACTACATGGCAGCAGTTTTGCAAGGGCACTGAATAGCAGCACATTTACCTGCCATGTACTGGTCCAGACACGTGCACACTACGTATCTAGGTATCTCTTCCACAAAGAATACCATAAGAACAAAATACATTTCATAGTAACATTATAAATACAATCGTATGCTCTGTCTGAATCATGTAAGTTTAATTGTGTCTTTACTATCCCTTTAACTATTTGTTTAAAAATAAAACATGACAAAAATAGAGATGATTTCATTTTTAATCTTTGTGTGATTGCTTGGTAAGGGATATTGACCTGATTGTGCCGTATAATACCGGTGCTAATGCATACATGGCTGGTGTAATCTTTGTGTGATTGCTTGGTAAGGGATATTGCCCTGATTGTGCTGTATAATACCAGTGCTAATGCATACATGGCTGGTGTAATCTTTGTGTGATTGCTTGGTACGGGATATTGCCCTGATTGTGCCGTATAATACCGGTGCTAATGCATACATGGCTGGTGTAATCTTTGTGTGATTGCTTGGTACGGGATATTGCCCTGATTGTGCCGTATAATACCGGTGCTAATGCACACATGGCTGGTGTAATCTTTGTGTGATTGCTTGGTACGGGATATTGCCCTGATTGTGCCGTATAATACCGGTGCTAATGCATACATGGCTGGTGTAATCTTTGTGTGATTGCTTGGTAAGGGATATTGCCCTGATTGTGCCGTATAATACCGGTGCTAATGCATACATGGCTGGTTTAATCTTTGTGTGATTGCTCGGTAAGGGATATTGCCCTGATTGTGCTGTATAATACCGGTGCTAATGCATACATGGCTGGTGTAATCTTTCTGTGATTGCTTGGTACGGGATATTGCCCTGATTGTGCCGTATAATACCGGTGCTAATGCATACATGGCTGGTGTAATCTTTGTGTGATTGCTTGGTAAGGGATATTGCCCTGATTGTGCCGTATAATACCGGTGCTAATGCATACCTGGCTGGTTTAATCTTTGTGTGATTGCTCGGTAAGGGATATTGCCCTGATTGTGCTGTATAATACCGGTGCTAATGCACACATGGCTGGTGTAATCTTTGTGTGATTGCTTGGTAAGGGATATTGCCCTGATTGTGCTGTATAATACCGGTGCTAATGCATACATGGCTGGTTTAATCACTGTGTGATTGCTTGGTAAGGGATATTGCCCTGATTGTGCCGTTTAATACCGGTGCTAATGCATACATGGCTGGTTTAATCACTGTGTGATTGCTTGGTAAGGGATATTGCCCTGATTGTGTCGTATAACAATGGTGCTAATGCATACATGGCTGGTTTAATCTTTGTGTGATTGCTCGGTAAGGGATATTGCCCTGATTGTGCTGTATAATACCGGTGATAATGCATACATGGCTGGTGTAATCTTTGTGTGATTGCTTGGTAAGGGATATTGCCCTGATTGTGCTGTATAATACCGGTGCTAATGCATACATGGCTGGTTTAATCACTGTGTGATTGCTTGGTAAGGGATATTGCCCTGATTGTGTCGTATAACAATGGTGCTAATGCATACATGGCTGGTTTAATCTTTCTGTGATTGCTTGGTAAGGGATATTGCCCTGATTGTGCTGTATAATACCGGTGCTAATGCATACATGGCTGGTGTAATCTTTGTGTGATTGCTTGGTAAGGGATATTGCCCTGATTGTGCTGTATAATACCGGTGCTAATGCATACATGGCTGGTGTAATCTTTGTGTGATTGCTTGGTAAGGGATATTGCCCTGATTGTGTCGTATAACAATGGTGCTAATGCATACATGGCTGGTTTAATCTTTGTGTGATTGCTTGGTAAGGGATATTGCCCTGATTGTGCCGTATAATACCGGTGCTAATGCATACATGGCTGGTTTAATCTTTGTGTGATTGCTCGGTAAGGGATATTGCCCTGATTGTGCCGTATAATACCTGTGCTAATGCATACATGGCTGGTTTAATCTTTCTGTGGTTGCTTGGTAAGGGATATTGCCCTGATTGTGCCGTATAATACCGGTGCTAATGCATACATTGCTGGTTTAATCTTTGTGTGATTGCTTGGTAAGGGATATTGCCCTGATTGTGCCGTATAATACCTGTGCTAATGCATACATGGCTGGTTTAATCTTTGTGTGGTTGCTTGGTAAGGGATATTGCCCTGATTGTGCCGTATAATACCGGTGCTAATGCATACATGGCTGGTTTAATCACTGTTAATCTTTCTGTGATTGCTTGGTGAGGGATATTGCCCTGATTGTGCCGTATAATACCGGTGCTAATGCATACATGGCTGGTTTAATTTTTCTGTGGGTTTGATTGCTTGGTAAGGGATATTGCCCTGATGGTGCCGTATAATACCGGTGCTAATACATACATGGCTGGTTTAATTTTTCTGTGGGTTTGATTGCTTGGTAAGGGATATTGCCCTGATTGTGCTGTATAATACCGGTGCTAATGCATACATGGATGGTTAAATCTTTGTGTGATTGCTTGGTAAGGGATATTGCCCTGATTGTGCCGTATAATACCGGTGCTAATGCATACATGGCTGGTTTAATCTTTCTGTGGTTGCTTGGTAAGGGATATTGCCCTGATTGTGCCGTATAAGACCTGTGCTAATGCATACATGGCTGGTTTAATCTTTCTGTGATTGCTTGGTAAGGGATATTGCCCTGATTGTGCCGTATAATACCGGTGCTAATGCATACATGGCTGGTTTAATCTTTCTGTGGTTGCTTGGTAAGGGATATTGCCCTGATTGTGCCGTATAATACCTGTGCTAATGCATACATTGCTGGTTTAATCTTTGTGTGATTGCTTGGTAAGGGATATTGCCCTGATTGTGTCGTATAACAATGGTGCAAATGCATACATGGCTGGTTTAATCACTGTGTGATTGCTTGGTAAGGGATATTGCCCTGATTGTGTCGTATAACAATGGTGCTAATGCATACATGGCTGGTTTAATCACTGTGTGATTGCTTGGTAAGGGATATTGCCTGATTGTGCCGTATAATACCGGTGCTAATGCATACATGGCTGGTTTAATCACTGTGTGATTGCTTGGTAAGGGATATTGCCCTGATTGTGCCGTTTAATACCGGTGCTAATGCATACATGGCTGGTTTAATCACTGTGTGATTGCTTGGTAAGGGATATTGCCCTGATTGTGTCGTATAACAATGGTGCTAATGCATACATGGCTGGTTTAATCACTGTGTGATTGCTTGGTAAGGGATATTTCCTGATTGTGCCGTATAATACCGGTGCTAATGCATACATGGCTGGTTTAATCACTGTGTGATTGCTTGGTAAGGGATATTGCCCTGATTGTGCCGTTTAATACCGGTGCTAATGCATACATGGCTGGTTTAATCACTGTGTGATTGCTTGGTAAGGGATATTTCCTGATTGTGCCGTATAATACCGGTGCTAATGCATACATGGCTGGTTTAATCACTGTGTGATTGCTTGGTAAGGGATATTGCCCTGATTGTGCTGTATAATACCGGTGCTAATGCATACATGGCTGGTTTAATCTTTCTGTGATTGCTTGGTAAGGGATATTGCCCTGATTGTGCTGTATAATACCGGTGCTAATGCATACATGGCTGGTTTAATCTTTCTGTGATTGCTTGGTAAGGGATATTGCCCTGATTGTGCCGTATAATACCGGTGCTAATGCATACATGACTGGTTTAATCTTTCTGTGATTGCTTGGTAAGGGATATTGCCCTGATTGTGCTGTATAATACTGGTGCTAATGCATACATGGCTGGTGTAATCTTTCTGTGATTGCTTGGTAAGGGATATTGCCCCGATTGTGCCGTATAATACCGCTGCTAATGCATACATGGCTGGTGTAATCTTTCTGTGATTGCTTGGTAAGGGATATTGCCCTGATTGTGCCGTATAATACCGGTGCTAATGCATACATGGCTGGTGTAATCTTTGTGTGATTGCTTGGTAAGGGATATTGCCGTGATTGTGCTGTATAATACCGGTGCTAATGCATACATGGCTGGTTTAATCTTTGTGTGATTGCTTGGTAAGGGATATTTCCCTGATTGTGCCGTATAATACCGGTGCTAATGCATACATGGCTGGTTTAATCACTGTTAATCTTTCTGTGATTGCTTGGTAAGGGATATTGCCCTGATTGTTCCGTATAATACCTGTGCTAATGCATACATGGCTGGTTTAATCTTTCTGTGATTGCTTGGTAAGGGATATTACCCAGATTGTGCCGTATAATACCGGTGCTAATGCATACATGGCTGGTTTATTCTTTCTGTGATTGCTTGTTAAGGGATATTGCCCTGATTGAGCCGTATAATACCTGTGCTAATGCATACATTGCTGGTTTAATCTTTGTGTGATTGCTTGGTAAGGGATATTGCCCTGATTGTGCCGTATAATACCGATGCTAATGCATACATGGCTGGTTTAATCTTTGTGTGGTTGCTTGGTAAGGGATATTGCCCTGATTGTGCCGTATAATACCGGTGCTAATGCATACATGGCTGGTTTAATCACTGTTAATCTTTCTGTGATTGCTTGGTGAGGGATATTGCCCTGATTGTGCCGTATAATACCGGTGCTAATGCATACATGGCTGGTTTAATTTTTCTGTGGGTTTGATTGCTTGGTAAGGGATATTGCCCTGATGGTGCCGTATAATACCGGTGCTAATACATACATGGCTGGTTTAATTTTTCTGTGGGTTTGATTGCTTGGTAAGGGATATTGCCCTGATTGTGCTGTATAATACCGGTGCTAATGCATACATGGATGGTTAAATCTTTGTGTGATTGCTTGGTAAGGGATATTGCCCTGATTGTGCCGTATAATACCGGTGCTAATGCATACATGGCTGGTTTAATCTTTCTGTGGTTGCTTGGTAAGGGATATTGCCCTGATTGTGCCGTATAAGACCTGTGCTAATGCATACATGGCTGGTTTAATCTTTCTGTGATTGCTTGGTAAGGGATATTGCCCTGATTGTGCCGTATAATACCGGTGCTAATGCATACATGGCTGGTTTAATCTTTCTGTGGTTGCTTGGTAAGGGATATTGCCCTGATTGTGCCGTATGATACCTGTGCTAATGCATACATTGCTGGTTTAATCTTTGTGTGATTGCTTGGTAAGGGATATTGCCCTGATTGTGTCGTATAACAATGGTGCAAATGCATACATGGCTGGTTTAATCACTGTGTGATTGCTTGGTAAGGGATATTGCCCTGATTGTGTCGTATAACAATGGTGCAAATGCATACATGGCTGGTTTAATCACTGTGTGATTGCTTGGTAAGGGATATTGCCTGATTGTGCCGTATAATACCGGTGCTAATGCATACATGGCTGGTTTAATCACTGTGTGATTGCTTGGTAAGGGATATTGCCCTGATTGTGCCGTTTAATACCGGTGCTAATGCATACATGGCTGGTTTAATCACTGTGTGATTGCTTGGTAAGGGATATTGCCCTGATTGTGCCATATAATACCGGTGCTAATGCATACATGACTGGTTTAATCTTTCTGTGATTGCTTGGTAAGGTATATTGCCCTGATTGTGCTGTATAATACCGGTGCTAATGCATACATGGCTGGTTTAATCTTTCTGTGATTGCTTGGTAAGGGATATTGCCCTGATTGTGCTGTATAATACTGGTGCTAATGCATACATGGCTGGTGTAATCTTTCTGTGATTGCTTGGTAAGGGATATTGCCCCGATTGTGCCGTATAATACCGGTGCTAATGCATACATGGCTGGTTTAATCACTGTGTGATTGCTTGGTACGGGATATTGCCCTGATTGTGCCGTATAATACCGGTGCTAATGCATACATGGCTGGTTTAATCACTGTTAATCTTTCTGTGATTGCTTGGTAAGGGATATTGCCCTGATTGTTCCGTATAATACCTGTGCTAATGCATACATGGCTGGTTTAATCTTTCTGTGATTGCTTGGTAAGGGATATTACCCAGATTGTGCCGTATAATACCGGTGCTAATGCATACATGGCTGGTTTATTCTTTCTGTGATTGCTTGTTAAGGGATATTGCCCTGATTGAGCCGTATAATACCGGTGCTAATGCATACATGGCTGGTTTAATCTTTTTGTGATTGCTTTGTAAGGGATATTGCCCTGATTGTGCCGTATAATACCGGTGCTAATGCATACATGGCTGGTGTAATCTTTCTGTGATTGCTTGGTACGGGATATTGCCCTGATTATGCCGTATAATACCTAGATAAAGCTTTCAGCAAAGGATACCAAGAGAAGGAAGCAAATTAAATAATAGAAGTAAATTAGAAAATTGTTTAAAATCACATGATCTTTTTGAATTATTAAATTAAAAATTTTGGTTTCATGTCCCTTTAAAGGAAACCACGTAGATGCATTTCAGTTTTCAATAGAAGCATTTTGTAATATAAATGTGTTAGCAAAAATGTTTCTAATAAAACCTTTAGCTGTTTCAAATGTGTATTTAAGTATGCACCGTGCACCAACATTTTATACACAGCACTTGATCAGAGAGCCTAAGGTGCTTGTGCCATCTGGTAATGACTCAGTTTGTTAATTGCTGACATGATACAATCCCCACTGGTGCTCTGAGCAGCTGCATTATTTAAAATGTTGCACTGACAATATCCAGCTATGCTTCACATGCACGTGCAGAGAGAAAGGTTAGCACAAACAGTGATAACTTTTACTAGAAGCAGTTTTGCATATACATGTATATTGTAATTATATTTCTATGCAAATATGTAATTCATCTACGTTTATTAAAATTTTGACCGGAATGTCCCTTTAAGTCTGAAAATTGTGGGTTTTCCATAAAGTAATAGATGCTGCCATGTTGTAACTTAGGGACGATGATCAAAAGCCGGCCAGCATGGAGAGAAATCACGCAATACATTTTTGATATACGTGTATCTCCTTCACAACCAGAACTCTGCATAGATAGAAAACCGTTCTCAAGCTATAATTTGCCTTTATAACTTTATTGAAGGACCTGGCAGTACTAACAAGTAGACCCACACATTCAGCAGTTTAGTTCACTGTCAAACACGGAAGAAAGGGGCCTCTCGCGGCGTTCTGCTCTTTTCGGATTTCTGTGTGTGAAAGTGCAACACACCAAAGAGCTGGAACTGCACAGATCTTAGTATGTTGCACCTTCACAAGACGAAATCCGGCTCTGAAATGAGCCAAAAGCCGTGAGCGCCTTCTTTGCATTCGACCGTGAACAAAACTGACAGTGAATCTTTGTATCTCATATCCCCTGCTGAGGTCAGTTAGTAACAGTTATGATTGAGCTGATTAAAGTAACTATCTCACAGGGTTATTTTTCACACAGCCATTGTTTGCACAGTTTACTCATTTATCTATATCTGTCCCTAAATGTCCTCATTATAACTGGCTTTTATGTAATGTTCAATGCCCCTTTAATTCCCTTTGTTAGGATTATATCCAGTGCTTCTATTGTGATCCTGTTTATTATGACATTTTCTCTTCTCCAGGGCTCTAAGCGCATTCTGCGCTCTAATGAGATCTCTCTGCCAGGGAGTGGGGTCTCAGAGACCGAGCTGCAGCTGACGTTCTCACTTCAGGTAACTAACTTACTCTTATATCCCTTTACCACTCTGATTTCTTATTTCCTTCTAAAGTTATCTTTATTTTACCCATGTAGATGCTGGGTGTATAGGAAGAGGTATTAGCAGCAGGTAAGGTCAGTAGGTGCTGGGTGTATAGGAAGAGGTATTAGCAGCAGGTAAGGTCAGTAGGTGCTGGGTTTATAGGAAGAGGTATTAGCAGCAGGTAAGGTCAGTAGGTGCTGGGTGTATAGGAAGAGGTATTAGCAGCAGGTAATGTCAGTAGGTGCTGGGTGTATAGGAAGAGTTATTAGCAGCAGGTAAGGTCAGTAGGTGCTGGGTGTAAAGGAAGAGTTATTAGCATCAGGTAAGGTCAGTAGGTGCTGGGTTTATAGGAAGAGGTATTAGCAGCAGGTAAGGTCAGTAGGTACTGAGTGTATAGGAAGAGGTATTAGCAGCAGGTAAGGTCAGTAGGTGCTGGCTGTATAGGAAGAGGTATTAGCAGCAGGTAAGGTCAGTAGGTGCTGGGTGTATAGGAAGAGGTATTAGCAGTAGGTAAGGTCAGTAGGTGCTGGGTATATAGGAAGAGGTATT